>NW_010335491.1:0-6839 GCF_000700745.2 Antrostomus carolinensis
TCTTTTGTTCAGGTCAATGGCCTCTCCTTCAAGTTCTCTCCACCTTCTTTTTAAGACCATCCTTCCCCTCACCAATATGGATTCGCAGAGGCGTTTCTCTAGTGCTCGCTGGCCCAGCCTGGGCTGGGGTGGGTACACATTGGAGCCAGGGGAGCTTTTGTGAAGCTTCTCACAAGGTGGCCCCTTTCCCCACTACCAAAACCAGACACCCCCACACAAACCCAACACATCATGGCACCAAGGAGGGCTGTTGCCTTCAAAAGTGCGTTGAGCAATCGCGCTGGAGAAAGTGAGATGCTTGTGTGGTTCCCAGGGCTCTCAAGGGCCACCCATTTCTGTACAGGTCTCCTGGCCAGTCTCTGACCTGCAGAGGCTCCATCTTGGTCATTATGTTGGTGTTGGTTCTGGCCCAGGGGTACAAAGGCTGGCAGAGTGCTGGCACCCTTCATATTGGTGAGGGGTGGCAGGAGAGTTGTCATCTTCCTTTGGGAATGGATTATGGATTTGGTCTCTCTGAAGTCCCTGGCTGCCCTGAGCAAGTGCCTTGTCCTGCCCGTGTCCACCACCAGTGGGTTCCGAAGCCTGGGCTGGGGAGCAGGGTTCTGGCAGCAGGCTGTCCTGGGAGGAGCTCCCCGCTGTGCCCCCTTGGTGTCCCTGCAGCGGTGTCACCCTTCCTGCATGGATTGGGATGGCCTGGCATGCACGGCGCTGCCAAGTGGGGCACCAGCTGAGGGGCTGTTGTTAGTGCAGGCAGGATCTCTGTTTACACGGCTCTTCTTCCTTAGTAATGCATGAAAATCTGGTGGATTTGTCACCAAGCTGTGACTAACTCATGAAACCTGTCACTTCCCTCGTGACTTATGAGGCTTCATGCCAAGATGCCTTGTCTGCTGGTGGAGGTGGGACAGGGGTGCGTAGCTACCCCAAGGAGCAATGACAAGCGATGGCTTTTCTTTGAGGGCTTCAGCAGCACCATCATTCCCGGGGCTGCCTCTCCCGTCTGTGTCCTGCTCCTCCCTGGGCACTGAAAGGTCTTCTGCTTATTTCTGCCAAGCTCTGACTTGTTGAATAGCCTGAGAAATATTGAACTAAAATAACTGCAGTTACCCCACAGTGCCTGTAAATCTCTGTACTCTACAGCCATGGAAATGCTCCCACCCCACGTGGGCTGAGAGAGCAGAGCAGCGTTGCTTGCCTCTTGGAGAGGAAGGGGATGGGAAGCCCTGTGACTCCTTAGCTTCTGCCTTCTCCTGGAGGGGTCTTCTGACCTTTCAGCCTAGGCTTGGAGGCAGTGGGAATGGCCCAGTCTCCAGTGGTGTGTGGCTGGCAGCGTGGGGAGGCAGCGGGGAATGGCCCAGGGCTGGGGACACAACAGGGCTGGGGACACAACAGGGCTGGGGACACGGCAGGGCTGGGGACACAACAGGGCTGGGGACACAACAGGGCTGGGGACACGGCAGGGCTGGGGACACGGCAGGGCTGTTCAGCCCTCGCAGTGGGGACGTGTCAGGGCGTGCAGGCCCCCAGGAGTGTCTGTGAGAGCTCTGCTTGCCTTTGCTTCAAGCACTCACTGCATAAAATGAAGGTTTATCCTGAATTTTAGGAGCCTGTTCAAGTGAAACATGAGCTTTGATGTCTCCCCTCCCGCAAACGCTGCTGGGGGCTGTTGGCAGAGCTCCCCAGGGCTGGAGCAGAGTCCTGACAGCAGTGGGAGCCGGGGCGGGGGAACAGGGGCTCCCCAGCCTGAGGGCACTTGTGACTCTGTCCCAGGCTGTCCCTGTGGGCTCCTGGCTCATCTTGGCCATTTTTTGTGGTGATGAGACTGTCAGAGCGATGACCCTCAGTGCTGGGTGCATGGAGGGGTTTTGCTCTGCCAGGCAGCGTGTGGGCACCCGCTCTGATAAGGGTGAAGCGCAGGGGGAGCTGCCAGGGTGCCCTGCTCCTCCACCCACAGCCAGGAGCGCTTGTCCTGGTCCTCCCCATGGTCCTGAGGGCTCCTCACCCTTCTGCTGCTCACGGCAGCATGCTGCTGCACAGACACTCCTCTTCCCATGCTCTCTCCCTGCCTTCCCACCCTCCGGAGAGGACTAAGCGGGGAGGACAGCCCGGCCAGCCCAGGGCAGCAGTGTTGCCCTCTGCTCCACCATGCCCTGTGCCAGGGTGATGATGGGGACATGTTGCCAGGGTGATGGGGACATGGTACCAGGGCGATGGGGACATGTGTGCCTGCTGCCAGGGCTGGCTTGGTCACGGGACGGAGCTTCCCAGCTGTAGTTGTTGAGGGCTGTGTTGTGGTGGAGCGTCTTGGGAATGGAGCCAGGCCCCACCTCCATCACGCACATCCCATGGTGACTGCAGAGCCTGCTCAGAGACATGACAGAGGGTGGCACTGGGGTATTTTTAGCTCCTGCTGCATTGCATTAAGAGCTGGAAATGAGGGGTGTGGACACCCAGTGACTGGAATACAACAGCCCGTGCTGTGCATGCCACTGGTGGGGATTGCAGCTGCTGGAGAGATGGCTCAACAGCCTTCTGAAGCCCCGTGTGTGGAAGAAGCTGCTGTTTCTGCTCCCATCATGGGGCTCTGGAACCAGCTGTGCAGATAGACTGGGCCAGTGGCTGCCAGCATGAGCATCTCGGGGAAGCAGAGCTGTGTGGTCATGCCCATCTCGGGCTGGTGGCACAGCGGCAGCCTGGCTGGTGGCTTCAGTCAGTGCTGTGGGGGGAAGCTGAGCAGCTGGGGTGCTGGGCAGCCCCTGGACATTGGTCAGAGAGCATGGAAACCTTTGATGACCACTGCAGTCAGGGTCCCCAGGGATGCTCCACACATAGGACAGATCTCTGTGGGGTTTGAGCTGTGCCCTAGACCCAAATGCAGGGCTTCTGTAGAGGCATCCTGCTTCTCCCGGGGGGCTGCAGGAAGCTTGGCCCAGCTGGCACTTGCCTGCAAGATGGCACGTGGCATGGCCACTGCTGCTGGCTCTGGTCACACTGCCCAGCAAGAGTGTGTTGCATGGATGTCATCTGAGCCTGGTAGCCAGGGGAGCTGGCTTTGCTCTTGGTGATGACTGTGAGAAGGGCTCAGCCGGGATGGAGCTGCCGTTCAGACCCTGAGGCTGTGGCAGAGCTTTCCCTGGCTGGGAACGCCAGCAGGGCTCAGGGCGGGGTCCTGAGGTGCAGGATGGGCAGCAGAGTGGACAGCAGGCTGTAACTCCTTTCTCCTTCCCACCCCCAAACCCACATGTGCTGCAGGGTGATGGTGACTGGAGTCAAGGCTCCAACACCCAGCAGTGCCGATGCAACATCTGCTTCATCCCCATCACCCGTCCCAGCAGTGCTGGCCTGTGGCTTCTGCCACGTTAGTCCAGGGGAGCCTCTCTCTGCTCCCACCCTCCCAGGTATGGCATGGCAGGTGTGTGAGCTGTATGGTCAGTGCCACCTTCACAGGGCAGAAGATGATGCTGGGCTGCTGAGCCACGGGGTGGGACCTCAGGAGCACTGGAGGCAGGGAAGGTGAAGTGGTCTCAGGCTGTGGAGGGAGCAGAGCTCTGGGAGTGTGGTGGTTCCCTCCTGGCTGGGCACAAGGTGCGGGATCTTCTACCTGATCCAGCCAAGCCTGACCCCTGCTGCTGTACCCCTCCCAGGTGCTTGGGCCCTGTTTTCCCTTGTCTTCACCCAAAGCTGCCTGCTGTTCTCTGTTCTCACTTGCTCCTGAGGACTCTTTGGTCAGTCTCTTCTCCCAGGTAACAAGTGACAGAACAAGAGGAAACAGCCTCAAGTTGTGCCAGGGGAGTTTTAGACTGGATATAAGGAAAAAAATATTTTTCTCTTGACAACTGAAAGAGTTGTCAAGTGCTGTAACAGGCTGCCCAGGGAAGTGGTGGAGTCACCATCCCTGGAGGTGTTTAAAAGACAAGCAGATGTGGTCATGGTGGTGTTGGGTTGACGGTTGGACTTGATGATCTTAGAGGTGTTTTCCGACCCTAATGATTCTGTGATTTTATGACTCCCATCCCATAATGTCCTAGTGTCATCCTAGCTCCCTGTCCTAGCTGCTCTTTCCAAATGTCCTCAGTTCCCTCCCTCTTGCCCTCCCCACCTTCCCTTCGCAGTTGCTGTTCCCCCTCGTTCCTCTTCTCCGCCGTTCCCTTTGCAGGTGCCCGGTGCGCGCAGGGCACGGGCGAGGGGCTCGGACCCAGGCAGTCCCACTGGCCCCGGGCTGGTGCACACCCTGGGCAGTGGTGGGGAGAAGATCTGCTGAACTTCACTGCCCTGAAGCTCCCTGCACACATGCCAAGTGGAGTTTTTAAACCTTCAGGACGCTGTGAGCCCAGCTCTGCTCTTGGCTGGAGGGCTTGAGAGGGTGGGTGCTGCCTGACCCTCCAGGGCTGGGGTGGCTGCTGCGTCTCTCAAGCTCAGCAGTTTGGGAGAGAGGAGGGAGCCCTTCGAGTAGCAGGGTCAGGAACTGCTTTGCCTCCCATCTCCTGGCAGCGTTTTCCCCTAAGTGCTGAATAAAAACTGGGGAGTTGAGTCAAATTGGGACTAGAAATGAAATGAAACAATTTTAAGTTAAGGAAACACAGCGTTCAGGCCCACCCTGAGCTTGGCTTTGCCCTCTCACGGGGTCATGCAATTCTGAGTGCTCTCTGTTACCCTTCATGGCTCTCTGGGGAGGTTTGCAACATTTTTTTTTTCCCCAACCTTCTCTTTGGCAGTAGTTAGAGGCATGGGACAAGACTTTGTTCTCCAGCTGCTGCTAAGGGACTTGTTTTCCTATATGAAATGTAATTTTTAGAAGATTCCTCTGGGAATAAAAAACTGTATAAATGTTACATAAAAATGTATTCTGAAAATGTAAAATTGTTACAATCATCACCAAAAAAATGCCAGTTGAGAGACAGTGGAAAGGCTCTAAGGATAAAAAGCTACTGGGCATACGGAGGCTGCTGGGTATGGTACCAGAGGTTCAGAGATGGGCATCACCTACCAAAACCTGGAAGTCATTGTCTTTACATCCCCCTGCCTCCAAAATACTCCCAGAAACAACAAACCTGCGTGGTTAGATGGGTGTGTAAGAAGACATTTGAAGACACTGTTCAATGTAAAATGATGTGTTTCTTGAGTTAAAAAAAGTTGTAGTAAGAAAAACGACACATATTCTGGGAATTTAAAAGTAAACCTGTAACAAGGCAGGACTAAAAAGATTTTTAGGAACCACTTGCTAAAGACATGGAGTCTAATAATAATTTTTTTTTCCAAATATCTCAGGACTAAAAAGCCTTTAAGAGAAGTCACAGGGTAAATAAGTGATCGAGGTGTCCAGTGAGTGCTCATGGACATGGGCTGTGGGCAGAACAGCTCAGTCAGGAAGGCTCCCAACCCAGAGCCATCCCTGATGCCAGGTTCATCGCAGAGTTGCCCTTAAATTAAAGGGGTTTGATAAAGACATTTTTGAGCAGAGTAACACAAGCCACCAGGCTTTGATGGTATTTACTCTGGAATTGTAAAGAAGCCTGATGAGACGTTGGGAATTGCTAATAAACAGTGTCAGGGGCTGTTGCCCATCAGGGCTATGTCCACAGAAGGGGAGGTGCAGCAAATCTGAAATTAAAAAGTCCAATAGGTTTACGTGGGTATTGAGTAAATCATTTGGAACTGTAATAAACATTTTATCTGTGAAAGTACTACACTGGTGAATAGTCAGCGTGGCTTTCAGAAAGCAAAGTTAGTCCTTGCAGTCTGCTGAGGATTTTAAAGATAACCAGGTGGTGGGGTGGGGTTGGGCTGGGCTGGTGCAGGGCTGGTGGGCTCCCAGACAGCTGTTGGGAAAGTTTCTCAACCCTCTGGCTGCTGTGTGGAACCTCTCTGATGCTGTGTCCCTTCCCACTGCCGCCCCAAGGCTGAGGGGATTAGAGGAGGTGCGGACAAGGGTAAGGCAGGTGGCCTGACTTGTCACCTGCACTTCAGCTGGGACAAGAGAGCTCTGCAGGGGAAGGGTGTGACGGAGAGTGGCAACACAGCAAACGGGACAGAGCGGGTGACAGTCCTGTGGGTGAGCTGGGAACCCCTCCCCGGCAGGTTGGGTGACATCGCCTGCTCTCTGATGGCACCAGGATGGCAGCGTCCAGACCTGTTGCTCGTTGGGTGGTCTGCCTGTAAGCCCTGCCAGACTCGGGGCTACAGGCTGTGTCTGGGAAGGAGTTGTTCACCCTCCTGCTGTGAGATGCTGAAGATTTGCTTTTCGCCTGGTATCTGCACTTGGCTGATGTTCAGCACAGAAGCAAAAGGAGATCCAGGCTCTTGGGGGTCTGTGAGCTTTGTAGCTAATCCAGTGAATTGTTCCAGCTGATCCCCAGTTTGCAAGATCTGAGGAATGCAAAGGCTGAGACTGATCCTGTTGCTCAGGGCTCAGAGGCAGGATCTGTAGCGCTGATTTTCTCCCAGCCCAGAACAGGTTCCCCTGAATTGCTTGGGTGCACTTTGACGGCTCATCCGTGTCATGGGATGGCTGCTGTCCCCATCCCAGGTCGCTGAGCAGATGGGCAGCAGGGGCCAGGGCAGGGCACTGGAGGTGGCTGGGTGTGGGCAGAGATGCTGGTGCAGCCTCCCTGGCTGGTGCCAGACGTGCCAGCAGCCCCACTCTCAGGTGGCTGTGGGGGCATCGGGGCGGGAGGGGAGGTGTCTTTTCCCCTTTGCAACCTGTTTCATTTAATTCTTCCATCTAATCCACATCAGAAATCTGAGCACGCAGGGTGCCCTGTGCCCAGACCACTTCACGCAGGCTCCTGTCCGCAGCCCGTAGGATGTGAATATTCACATTCTCTCCTGCAGCTCTGGGG
>NW_010335492.1:0-22500 GCF_000700745.2 Antrostomus carolinensis
GACCTCCACCCTCTCATGGTTGCTGCAGCCAAGGTTGCCCTCAACCTTCACTGTTTCAACGAGACCCTCCTTATTAGTGAGTATAAAATCCAGCAGCACCCCTCTCCTAGTTGGTTCATCCACCATTTGCATCAGGAAGTTATCATCGATGCACTGGAGGAACCTCCTGGACTGTGAGTGGCTGGCTGCGTAGGCTTTCCAGCAAATATCTGGGTAGTTAAAATCCCCCATGAGAACCAGGGTCTGTAACTGGGAGGCTGCAGCCAGCTGTCTGTAGAAGGCCTCATCAATTTCCTTGTCCTGATCAGGTGGCCTGTAATAGACACCCACAACAGTATCACCCATGCCAGCCTGCCCCTTGATTCGTACCCACAAACTCTCAACTCGGACCTCATCCGCTGCTAGACAGACCTCAATACATTCTAATTGCTCTCTCACATAAAGAGCAACTCTACCACCTCTCCATGATGGCCTGTCTTTCCTAAAAATGACATAGTCACCAATTTTTATGGTTTGGTAAGTTTTAAAAATTGTTTCTACAAAATAGATCCTGCAGGAAGGAAAAAAAAAAAAGTTAATATTAGTTTTCATTTGTCTTGAAAGTCCTCAATTTAAGCATACAGTTTATCAAAACACATGAGGTATGCTCTCCAGGTCTCAGCTACATACTGAATGCCCTAGAAAACATATTCTGGATGCAAATCCTGTACACCTGCAAAGCTCACATTATCAAGTACTCAAAAGCGTTAAATAATTCCTTACCTTAGAGTCTCTCTGGAAAACATATGTTAATGCGCATATGACAAATGACTCAATAAGGTGGTCTCGAAAGTTATCTCATTATAAAAAAAACAATTTTGACAATTAGCTCTGTAAACTTGAATTCTTGTTATTATCTAGCAATGACATCTGCCTTTGAAGATGAAGTCTGAAGAACGTAATAGTATTATTATGGTTACATGACTTGTTTCCTTAATGGCAAAAGAAAGGTAGCAACTATAACAATTTGCCAAGGTCAGTGATTTCATTTATGTAAACTAAGCAGTTAAATCCTTTCTTTTTAAAAGATCCTGAGAAAATGGTAAAAGCTAAGTTTATCAGAATATAAAGAATTCAGCAGGTTCAAGAAAACCTTTAATTTACTTGTAAAACATAGGAATTATTTTCTCTCTATTCTGATGCTCTACAAAGTGCAGCAGTATCCCAGGTATTAAACCACTAAGTGTTGTCAAAAGGGCACAAGGAAATAGATCAAAGAAAAGAATCTGTAAAGGTCAACAAAACCAGTAAGGACAGATTACTCCTTTCTTACTCTGAAACACATTAATCATCAGAGGTGGACTAGTCCATATTAGCTGTATTGTCTCTGACCTCCAGTTTCTCATCCAGTTACCTTCTTAAGGTGATAGCACACCTAAAACCCCCACCACCAGCCACAGTGGCAAGAGCAACTGCTGCACCAGCAGATAGAAACAGAGGTGTGGTTATCAGTGTGCACTCTTCTTTGTACAGTGACAGGGTCATGCTGGGGTAACACACACCAGTCAAAAGAAGTGCTAAAGTACAGGGCAGAATTAAAGGGCAGATCAGCTAGAGGACCTCAGCTTGCATCGTCTTTTCCTTCAACACTTAAAAAAGTCACAGAGAGTCTGTTCTCTAGCTGTGTGGCTTGTTGCAGATTTTGACCTGTCTTGAAGGTACAATCAGAAACTTGCACAGGCACTTTATTCCATCATTGTAATTCCTCTTTAACACCAATTAGGAAGAAATTCTCTATGTTGCCTTCAGGACCCTAGAAGGCAACAGCAGACTGGCTCATTGTTTCAGCTTTGACTAACACAGTAAAATCTGGTCAACTGATCACCCCAGAAGCACTGACGATAAATAATTATCCATCAGTAATTTACCTGCACCCAGGCATGTAATTTTTACAGATATAATTTCATTCCATATTGAGGCATAGTAGAAGTTTATTCTCAAAATTTGTAATAATACAGTGTTTCAGGCATTATTAAATCCTGTGTGTAATTTGCATGCTATCTAGTTCATGGTATGATTATACAGATTAATGCTTATGGTACACTTTGTTAAAAATAATTCAGAGCACTCACTACTTAAAAACTGCTGTAAATGCTTACAAAGGAGGAGTGAAATAATCAGATATTTTTGCTTTGTCTTCAGAGACACAGTCTTCACCAAAACATAAAAAAACCAAACATTTCAAGGGAAAGAATTGATCACTTGTGCCCTTCAGAACCAAAGAGACCTGAAAATTATAAAGAGATTTAGGACTATCAATTACCTTGCATATGCTATGGAATATAACCAGATCACTGCATCACAGCCATTACTGTTGTTACTACCATAATTTCAGGTTTTTTGCACTGTTGCAATAGTATCGTTTCATCTGAGTAGGTAAGGCACTAATATTTGATGTATGAAGACTTGCACTTCAAAGATGAACATGAAGTTGACACATACTGGAAAAGTAGAGCAATTGAAGGCTATTACAACATCTTCTTTAATGAAACAACCAGTAATGACTTTAGTTTCAACAAATTGTTGGACTGCCAACAAAATATCTGATTTAAAAATATATCTCAGCCTAAATAGCTTGGAAGTTTTTGGGAAAAAAAATCTTGAATTTCCTTTCATTCTGATCCAGCATTGGTCCTCCTCTTCAGCTTAACCCAGATGCCATTATTTGGACGAAGAATCAGTTCTCCAGTTATACCAAGCTCTTCTGGCTTTTGACATGAGTCCACCCAAAAGCGCTGCAGGATGAGGGCTAGAAGAGCTTTCTCCTCCATTTGTGCAAAGCGCTGACCTACAAGTTACAGGGCAGAAAAATAAAAAGAAAACAAAAAGAAGTTATTGTCAGGTTGCATCAACAATTGCTACATTTGTACACTCCCAGTGATACCCCTCGGAACAAGGACAGCAAGGATTGTGCATCTGCCTTGTGAACAGAACTGGCTTTAGGCTAAGATCAAGATCATATGGATATTACTGAAACTAGCACTCTGGTCTTCCTGGGACAACTCACTGCACGTCCTCTTTCCCACAGTACACAGAACTCAAACAGCAAAGAGGAAACACTCAACATTTTACACGGAACTAACACAAAACACAGCCTTGTCATGTCTCTTGGATGGACTAGGCAAGGGGGAATGGATGACAGACCAGAGCAGGAGAAGATGCAGCACAAGGACTGCGAGGAGAAACAAATCCCGCTGTTCCATGTAAGCAGAGGAGTAAAAGAGATACAACTGCAACAGCGACAGACAGACCTTCCTTCAGCGAACACTAAGCATCACACACACTGATGATTCGGTAGCACAGAGGGCAAAGTTCAACTTACATTTCAGAAGAAGGTGAAGGAGGAAAGGGGAGAACAGAGAAATATGAGGGAAACCAAAACAAGTGTTACAATCCAGGCAGTTCACTCAAACTAAACTGAAAATGGGAACAGGACACAAAACCCAGTGCTCAAAACATTTTTTGTGCTCCCTTCTGTACAATACGCACAGACGGATGTCTGTACGAACGTACAGAATTATGTATTTCTGTAATGATATTAATGAACCATCTCTCCCGCACATGCCCCTGTACACCCAGGAACTAGCTAGACATGTAATATTAAATTAGATTCCTCTTTGGAACACGGGAAGATCTAGTCTGCTGTTCTTATGAGAAGGGCACCTATACCCAAATGAGACAAATTAAAATCAAACAAACAAAAAATCCAAACCCCACTCCCCATAAAGAAAGCAAGCAAAACCAAAAACCCTGAAGCTGTTGTATTTGCTGTTCTTGTAAATGGCACGGCAATTGCTAATGTTCCCTATCTGCACTTAAGATCCATGCAGAGAACAGTCTTTTCATGTGTTCTACAATACAAACAGTAATGCCCCTACTTTGAGCACAGATAAATGCCAAGTGTCTTAGTGGCACCTGAAGAACTAACAAGTTCTGGGATGACAGTGAAAACACTAGAGCAAGAATGGTGTCAGAAAGAGGGAAAGAATACATCAGCTGCAGACTGCATGTTTTCAACACACACCTGAGATCAGGAGATACACAGATGAGATGTTTCCAGAGCAAAACAAGTGCAGGACATTTGCCTTCTCTTGTTCTGTCTTGCTGACACTGAGGATCAGAAATTTGGAAGCAATCCTGTCCTAACACAGGAGCCCATTAACAAGCTGCCAGGCCACACAGACATTAAGGAGGAAACAGCAGCATGATAGACATTGGCCCCAAGAAGAAAGGAAACCCTTGGGAAGAAAGAAAATGTGGCAGCTCAAGTACGAGGCTTTCAGGGGAGAGAGTGCTCAGAATTCAGGAGCGGGGTGGGGAGAAGACAGGACATGACCAGCAGGCACATCAAGACTTAAATTTCCAATACACTTGCTGCTGCCACAGTTACCAGCTACCAAAAGCAGCTCTATCACATTACAAGGGCTTCCTCTTTAGCTACCTACCAATGCAGTTCCTGGGACCAGCTGAGAAAGGCACGTAAGCATAAGGATGCCTTCCCTTACAATTTTCAGGGAAAAATCGCTCAGGCTTGAACTCCTCTGGGTTAGGGAAGATCTCAGGGTCTCTGTGCAGGGCATAAGTTATGACAAGAATATTTGTGCCTTTTGGTACCTGATATCCGCCTAAACAGAAAAGGGAAAGGGAGAAGAAGGGTCAAAACAACAGCAAATAAGTGACTTTCTATACATAACAGCACAGTAAAGAAAAAACCAACACTGCTCTTTACTTGGGAAACACCTCCACTAAGGAGATGCTAGCAGGATAGGAAGTGGCAAATGCAGGACACTACTTACTAATATAGCAATCTTCTCTCAAGGTACGGGCAAAAAGCGGAACCGAAGGGAAGAGCCGAAGGGCTTCTTTCAGAACACACTCAAGATACCGAAGCTTCTTCAAATCATCCATTGTAACAGGACGCTCAGTGTTGCCTGTCCAAAAACAAATAGGGGGATGAGCAAGACCAAAACCCCCCATTTTTGGTTAAACAAGCTCATTCCAGCTCCCTCCAGGAACTCTCATCACACATCACAATCACATAGGAGAAGGTGCTACACATACATTGAACATGCATGCCTTGCCCCAAAGATGTAAGGTGGGCTGTACCCTCCTACAGACCTTCCAGTACCTATCCCAATCACCTCTAGCTATTGAAAGCTCCAGAAGGACCACAAGGCATTTTCCTACCTCCCCTTCTACACCTAGGCTTATAACACACCACATCCCCACTCACAAATGCAACCACTACCACAACCCTAACGAAAGGGGGAACAGAAACATACCAAACACCTCATCCAGTTCTCTGTGAACCTTCCTCTGGGCTTCAGGATTACATCCAAGTAAGTAGAGAGCCCAGTTCATAGCAGCTGCTGTTGTATCATGGCCCTAGAGGTCCAAATGTACAAACAAATTCATTTCAACACTACTTCTGTGCACAAGTAGGCTTCATAAACACTTGGGTGTGCAGGTAGTATGGAAAGTGAGACTCATTAGTCCCACAACCACAAGAAAAGCAAAAATCAAGAGTGAAGAACTCTATCCAATGCATTGATTATCAGGATATAAGATGACCCATGATTCTGTCAGGTGCCTGAAAACTGACTAAAAGGGAAAAGTGTTGAAATAACACAAGCAAACATCCCTCTGCCTCCCAGAGGATGCATGAATTATCAGTATCTACACAAACAGATGTATGTTCATCTTTTTGCCTACTGTCCAGTCAACAACATAACATCTAGTGGGCCAACAACTACTACAGGAAATATACAATGGACACAATCTGTTCATAGTTTACAAAACTATCCAAAAAAGGGTCTAATGAGATACAATACAGTGGCCATAGGAGGAAATACTTCTTGGTTTCCTATGAGAAGAGGATCAGCTACTACAGTTCTCAGCACTGCATAAAATCTTGGAGAGGAAATAAAACAAAGTGAAGAGAAACAAAAAAAAAAAGAAAAAAAAGGAAAAAGAAAAAAGAGGGAAACAGAAAAGGAAAAATGTGACCAACAAAGGATTTTGGTACTAAAAAGGTGCACTTGTGAAGCTCAGGATGCTGCATCTCTTCAAAATCCAGCTACGGAAGAGAGTTTCTCCAGGTTACAACAGCAGTAATATGACCCTGAATTAAACTCTTCTGAGACAGACTTAAGGTCCACCTCATGGAGGTGTGTGGAAAACTTGTAAAAGTCTTGTTTAGATACTTCATTAGACAGGGAACCAGACATGAGAAGACAGTACACCAAAGCACAGTTGCCAATGGAACCAGGAGGTTACAGTCAACGTGGCATGGGACAAAATGCGAGGAGAGCCAACAAAATGCAAGGCAAAACACTGAAACCATTTAGAGGTCTCCTTAGCATTAATGAGGTTTGCAATAGAAGCTGAGAGCCCACGGCCCACAGCAGCCATTAAGCTCTTAGTACTGACTTTCATGAGTAGAGCCTGCTCACATAGGCAGCACCTGCCACATGTGCATTGCCCAACATTTTGCCAGGGCATACAACTCTAGATCAAACGTTTCTATCTTTCAGTAGTTTCTGCCCTACAGAGATTTATTCTTAGGCTTCCAGAGCTAAAATAACTTCACACTAAAAGCAACCTCCTGAACTAAGAAAAGGAAGAGTCACTACCTGCAAATGCTGAATCTCAGGTTCTGGGAAAAAAACAAACAAACAAAAAACCAAACCAATGGGTTCCTTGGGTACCTCAAACATGAAAGTATCCACTTCCTCACGAATGTCCCTGTAGCTCAATTTGTTCCCTTCATCATCTGTTGCACTCAGCAGCATGTCCAGGAAAGCTTTTCTCTTTTTGGAGCCATTTTCTTCACAGTTGCCATCAGTATCATATTTTGTTTGCTTGGTGTTTTCAAGCTCTGCAGCTTTTTCTGCAATGACCTAAGATGAGAATCATTACATTAGATACGATGCACATACATACAGTCTACTTCACACAGGTTGATCCCTACTTATTAAAACAACAGCCATCTGTAGCAGTCTATATGACCTAATTAGCAAAGCTGTCATTAGCTCATTAACGCTAACTGATTTTTTGTGTTAGTAGGTGAAATATGACCAACCCTTCTTGTCCCAAGCAATAGAATGAACTTTGAATAGCCTTTGTGCAATCAAGAAAATAAACAGCCAAACTATGCAAACAACTTGTTGATCATCTAGAAGTGTAAACACATCCAGAATATCTGGAACAAGCCAAACCTAAATGTCAACAATAGTGATAGCATATCAAAAAACATCACCACAATTTGAACAGACCAATCACCCAGAAGAAATTCTCAACCCTATCCAACAACTAATGAAAGGATCACACCTCCAGCCTCTGGGGAATTCAGGAGACTGAAGAGAAGCAATGGCATCCACTCCATGACCTTGCAACAAGACTACAAATAGCACAGCCAGAGACACTACACTAAAGCTTCCCAAATTTTCTTCAATATGAGAACAATGGTTGAATTTCCCTTTTTTAGGTTAAAGCATAGCCCCAGTGACAGACAGAGATTTCTTGCTGTCACCACCATTGTCATAACAGCAAAACAGAACCCTTCAATAAACTGGTATTGCTCTCAACAACAAAAAATGATTAAAAATAAAATTAAAACTAAAGGCTCTAGAGCATTCAATTCTGTCCAATTCTTATTTCCTTTGTCATGGGCACTGGTACAATGACATTGTGGAGTGCATATATCTATTTCAGGAAAAGCAGCCTCTCTGGTAGCATCCTAACGGTAGATTTGGGAGGGCAACTGTTGGCATGAAGACCATGGGAACTATTTGGTGAGAGAAAAAGGTGTTACTTGCACGGTCTAACATGGTGAGAGAACACATTTTATGCCAAGTCAGTGACGTATGCTTACTGGTTTCTGTGTCAGCGTCTCACTGCTGACGTGGGGACCTGCATGTGTTTGCTCATCTCAGCAGCTCTGCTCGAAATAGGGGAAAATGAATACAGGCTTTAATCTCTGATGGCTGGGCCAAGCGGCATTACCAAGTAGAGCCCTGTGCTTACTGCTACAAACTTGGCAGTGAGCTGTTGCAGGTGATTCAGATATGGAGAATCTGGGGCAGAACAAGAGTTCAATGAATTCCTGTTATTTGTTCCAGTTGTCAAGGACTTGAAAGTCCTTTCACTCCCTTGTAGGTGAATACTCCCTTGTTTAAATACAACAGAGCTCCTGACAGGGAAGTCAGCTGTTGTCTTCTTTTCAGGGAATTCCTTGGCATCCCAACAGAGAGACAGTTCTCCTCTTAATAGCTGCATATCAAGGGGGAACCTCATTCCCATTGGGAATGGGAACCTCATTCCCATTTGGAAGTTCTCTACTGAGTGCAAGACTTTGCTCCAACAACTGAAATGTACCATTAAAGAAAATATTTTTTAAAAGAATCTATACTGTATCTGTAAAATTGTGAAGGATCTTGAGGTTCCTCTCATGCTCTTTTCCTTCCTTCAATAGCATATATACAAGATCAGGCCAAAGCCAAGGGTTCATCTGCCGCCGTTGGATTAGATCACTCATCCTAGGGGCACAACAATTACATCATGTAACATTTCTTGACAAAAAACGAATTTAAAGTACACTTTCAAGGAAAAAAAAAAAAAAGTTCTACCTCCCCCAGTGAAGTGGAACTTAACATATTGTGTGTGTTTAAACTCATCCATCTGAAGGAAAGGGTGTTCGTATTTATTTCCTGAGTTTAAACCATCTCAAATTTCTGTCATCTGTCCCAGCATCACAATGATTTATATCTTTAAGCATTGATCTCTGAGAAGGAGAGCATATTTTCATCTATTTGGAATCTTATTGAAACAGGCATATTAAGTCATCCAGTCCAGTCCCACTCCACATCAGTAAAGCATTGCTGAAAATGTATGTACATTCTGAAAAGACTACTCAGGTCAGGGTTCCAAAATACTTTCCCTGAGACCTCAAACACTCATTTGAAAGCATTACATTACTACTTGACTGTCCAGATACCATATATGCAAGACTGCACGTGAAAAGTATTTAAAATAAAATAAAGAATATGGGACTTCAAGTATGCTCAAACACAACTGGAGTACATTTGGAAGGGCTGACTGCCATTTTTATTCAGCTCTTGCATATGCTTTTAGCTGCAGAGACTTTGAGGAGTTACTATTACATTTAGGCCAACTTCAGGCCCACTTATGGTACAGTTTGGGAAAGGCCAAGGAACCAATGACAATCAAACTCTCTAATTCCACTCCTTTTTTCGTAACACACCTGTCTCAACAAACCCCATCAAAGACTAGGGGTGACATGTCACAAGCAGCTACACCTCTTCTAGGCCGATACACCAGTGTGGTAGGAATATAGACTGTGCCTTTCCTAATCCACTGAACAGTCACATACAATTTGAATGGCATAATAACTGCCATGAACTACAGAGCAGCAGCACCACAGCTTTAATCTGCTGTCTGAACCTGCACCAATTCTGCCACTCATGCTGATATGAAATGTTGCAGCTCCATTTTTTTTTTTCCAACCTCCTGTATCAATGGATTAACTGAACGGCAGCTGACACCTCTTCAAAAGCCTCAGCCTCTCATTGCATACACTCATACCAGAAAACGCATCAAAGTCTGCAGAAGTTTTCCTGCCTTCTTGGTTTTCTACCTCCATCTGTGACACCCTGGCCCACAGCAGATGAACTCCTGACACCATCAACTTCAACCCCAGCCCAGCTACAAAGTAGCCAAGGAAAACATCCATTTACCTGTAGATGGCACGAACATAGTCAGAATCCTTATTCTCCTGAGCACCCACATTCTTGCCCATCGCTGTTTCTAGGAGAAGGAAATCATCAACAGTTCACAAGTGCAAAGTGAAATGAAGAGTGCCTGTACACGTTAAGTTAGCACTGCTCCCAGCTTCTGACCATCACCACACCATCCCTTCAACAGGTGAGTACTCGCATCCCTTTCCAGACGATGAGCTTTACATTTCCATGCCCAGGAACCCTGCTTCTCAATACAACCTCACTTCAGACTGCTACCTCTGCCCTGCCCATCCCACAAACTCACCTCCTCAGATGTAACAAGACACCCTAGGAGAAAAGATGGCCTTAGGAGAATGAACATGCATTCACACAATATCCAGAGACATTCCTCTTCATCTGTCTCCTCACACAACACATCACAGCTGTACTCAAGAGCCTCTGTGTCATTTACAGCCCTGCCACAATAACTGAAGAGGACTTACCACAGATGATATCAAGGGCACATAGAGTGATGTCCAGAAAGATATCAAATGGTTCCTTGTCAACATGCTTCTCAAGTTTCTCCAACAGAATACCTCCTTGTTCATTCATAACCTCTAGAAAGTCAGTTAAGATTGCAAAGTGGAACGTGGGAGTTATCATCTTCCTCCGTGACCGCCACTTGTCCCCAGTGCTGCAAAATTAACAGGGAGAAGGGTTAAAAACTCCAAGTCAAAAATAAAACCCTCACCATCACAGGAAATCCACAGTAAAAACTGCAGCCTAGGACACCTTCATAGATGGACATGCTGCAGATGACTCTTCAAGCTGTCCATAGCACCCCCAAGAAGAAGCAAAATGGAAATATTTCTTGCTCCAGCTCTTTCCAAAGCACAAGCCGCCATTTCTATAGCTGCGTTCAACAAAAGGAGATGCCAAAAAGCCTTCAGGCAATACAGCCTACACATTGCAGGAACCTCTTGGACTGTGTGTGCCTGGCCGTGTTGCTTTTCCAACAACTATCAGGGTGACTCAAGTCCCCACTGAGAACTAGGGCCTGGAATCTTGAGGCTACTTTCAGCTGCCTGGTAAAGGCCTCATCAACCTCCTCATCCTGATCAGGCAGTCTATAATAAACACCTACAACAGTGTCACCTGTGTTAGCCTGCCCCTTAATTCTCACCCCTAAGCTCTCCACTTCATCATCCATCTCTAGGTGGAGCTGGATACATTCCAGCTGCTCTCTCACATAAAGGGCAACTCTGTCACCCAGTCTTGCTGGCCTGTCTTTCCTAAAGAGGACATAACCACCCATGACAGCATTTCAATCATGCGAGCTGTCCCACCATGTCTCCGTGATAGCAATGTCATGGCCCTGTGACCACGCACCCGATGCAGACAGTCTCAGTTCTGCTACAGTCCAACCACTCGACACACATCACAACATTCAAAACATCCACCATGCAGCACTGCAGACTAAATGACACCACTTGCCATAGGATACAACATCCCAAAACTCACATTCATTTCAAGCCTCTGAATGAAAAAGTAACAATGGCCAAATATGCCAAGAAAGAGATAATGCCAAAAGATTTCTATTGGACATTAGCTGCTAAAGAGCAACCAAAAACCATCACAAAGAATAAGACTTCTACAACTATTATCTACATCTCTGTCCAGAGGTACAGGGCATTTTGCCCACCAAGCTCTCTTCCAGTCATATACCCTGCGAATTCCAAAAAGACAAAAATGCATCTGCATTTCACTATACCTCGTCAGAAGTCCAGTGCCCAGCCACGGATGCAGGAATTTGTACAGGTACGATTTTTCTATGTGTTTTGAACTGCTCAGAATAACCTGTCAGAAAAATGAAAGGAGAGGAACAAACATCACTCACCAGATGGAGAGAGTTTTCTTCAGTTGAGATTACTTCACACAACCTCAGTTCCTCCAGAAAATTGCCTTCAGCCACAGTAAAATGCACACTATTTCAGTACAAGGTGGTACACAGGGGCATTGAGTTCATACCCTAAGTCTTTCTGTAAATATCCCAATCCTGAGAATTAAATACCCAAAAACTACCACTGATATTCACCTTCCTGAAAAACAAAAATCCATGTTACAATGTCACAGACAGAGTTTAAAGAAAACTCAACGGCTTCCAGCCTTATTCAAACTTGCAAGAAGTACCATCTCTTCAATAAACACTCCAATAAAGAAACAATTCTATCATCCCAGGTAAGGGACAATCATTGTCAGTAGTAAAAATAACAACTACATTTCATGGCATCAAGACAGACCCACTGAGTCCTAATGTAGAAGTCAAATAGACACTGGCATTGCAGCCTGCATTTCCTCATGTTCTGCCCCTATTTCAGTGGTTCCATCTTCCCTGCTATCTGCTTGTCCATTTTGATCTTGGGAGTAGAAGCTTTCACACATGTGAAAGCTTCACACATGCTTCTTTGTATTACTGAGCTGTTGCTTTTATTTGCTGGCCATCTTCAGTATTTATTTTTTTCCAAGACTAGGCTTTTTATATTCTTCCACGTTCAGCCATTCTTTAGCACTGGGTCAGAGGACAATCTCAGGTAAAATCAGTCCCCTTTTTTTCACATTGAGAGAATAGAAACTAACAGGTTGGACATAAATATGTAAAGGGTGAATGTCAGGAGGATGGAGCCAGGCTCTTCTCAGTGATGCCCAATGGTAGGACAAGGAGCAATGGGTGTGAGCTGGAACACAGGAGGTTCTGCTTAAAACTTAAGAAGAAACTTCTTTACAGTGACGGTGACAGAGCACTGGAACAGGCTGCCCAGGGAGGTTATGGAGTCTCCTTCTCTGGAGACATTCAAGACCTGCCTGGACACCTTCCTGTGTGATCTCATTTAGGTTCCTGCTCCGGCAGGGGGATTGGACTAGATGATCTCTCGAGGTCCATTCCAATCCCCAACATTCTGTGATTCTGTGACATTGCTTTGCATCACAGTAGAATAGACAGGAGACAAACACACTCACCTCCACACTGTCAGGGTGATACAAAACCACGACAGGCACTGGTCCTATCCAAAGTTTGAACAATGGTAAACTCCTGAACTCCTCAACATAAACTTGTAGTTGTTTAAAAAAACCTGTAATGAAAAAAGCAGATCAGTATCTTTTTAAAAGGGGGTTTTGCTAAATAAGCGAGTTCTGTAATTAACTGTTTTTCATCATATGCACTGTAACTATGGGGTTTTTTGTAGTTTTATCTTCCTACTATGACCAAACAGCATATTTTGCACTTATCTATTAGCTATACTGCAGGAGCATTTCTTCATGGCTATGCTCTTGAAGGCACTCTATTCTACAGAAACCCCTCCTAGCTGGAGATAAGATAGTTTGATCTAAGCAGTCTCAAAAGCACTGCAGCATGGGCATTCTGTATTGCAATGTTCTTCGTAACAGCTGAGAGTCAAATCATACTTTATCAAGGCTATGCTTACGTTTTGGCTTAGCTGACACTAGCCAAAATGCTGTATCAAGACTCTTCTTTACTTTCAAAGTATAGCATCAAGCCTTTTCCCATCTGAGACCTCACTGAGAAGTACTTCATTTATGGTGTGCACAGAAGTGATGCATTGCACAGGAATTGCTATCCCTTGAAATGTCTAGTTTCTGATAGCTGGGCTCCTGAAGAAAATCTTTGGAGCCCTTAAACTGTTATTGTTTCTCTGCAAACAAATTACTTCTTAGTCCAACATGCTTAAATCATCTCACTCTCTCACAGTCCTAATCATCAGTGATGGTCTGCAATGCTAGCAGGGGCTTTTGACATCTGGCTGTTGCAGGATTAAATTCCACACTTGTCCTTTCAGAAATCTTACTGAAGGGTAAGTGACCCTTATAGGGCCACCGTGGATTTGGCAATACAGATGGTCCCATCTCTAACGGCACAAAGACTCATAGGATTGTTTATGCCACGGACTACCTGAGAGATACCACTATTGTCCAGCTGCCAGTTGGACTTCACACCAGTGAGCTCAGCAATCCAGCCAATTCTCCACCCACATTATTATACACTTATCCATTCCGCACCTTGTCAGCTTTAGCTATACAGAAAGCATGGGAGATGGTATCAAAGACCTCAATGAATCAAATTAAACACCATCTACTGCTCTTCCCTTGATCACAGATCCAGTTATCACAGAGGCCAATCGGGTTCATCCCGCAGTTCTAAAGGAGGTGGCTGCTATCAGGATATTCAAGGATTAAATGTGCCTTTGCCCTTTCAGAAACCAGATTAAATAATAAATCATTCCCTCCAAGGCTTCTGCAGAGTTGCAAATTCAAAGGTCCTCAAATCAAAAGTAAAAAAAAAAACCCTGTTTCCTAATAGATATACAAATACAGCATTCCCTAGTCTTCAGCAAAATTCTGATGACACCTCATCCAAAAGGTTTAAGTGTCAAGATTATTTTACTATTTTAATATGATTTTTCTAACATCACCATGATTAAAATATCACAGTTTTCCAGTATTTGTCTATTGATATCAATAAATAAAATCAACATCAGATGAAAAGTCATTTTTCTTTCTGCTATAAAACCTTACCCTTGTTTATAAAAACTACCAATTTTGACATATTTTTAATTAAAAATATTATAAACCAAAACTTCATTAATTTTTACATAATAAATAAGAACAAAGAGGGATTGTCATGGACTTAACTAAAGCACGCAGGCTATGTGATTCCTGCTAACAAAGGAGATTAAGAGACTCATAGAACATAAGAGTCTCCATCAAATTGCTTTCTGGAGATAGAAGTAATGCTGAATTTTATTTTATTTTAAGAAGCTTTAAAAAGGAAGAAATAATAAAAAAAAAATATTTGTCTCAGTTAGGCTCATATACACATCCTGATTATGAAGCTGCTACTGTTTTCCCAATGTCAACTTCAGGGAAAGCTGCTTGCCCTCATTTCCATCAAAGATCTCTCCTACCTGTATTGAGATACGAGGCTGGATCCAGAGGAAAGATACGAGTGTACACCCCTGTAAACACAGGGACTACATCTCAGCATGTGTCAGCACTGGGCAATGTGCATGCCCACGTTGCAGTCACCCTTGGCTTCACCATCCTCCCATGAACGAGTTGCTCTCCCTTCTGGCAGCACAGCCAGGAACACATGTGCACAGAGCAGACCAGCACACACAGGCATCACAAACACACTCAGAAGAGTCTGCTGGTCCACTGACAGCACAGCCAGAGCCACTTTCACACCACAGACTCCTCAAGAAATGTGCTCCTGTGCAAAACCGCGTACCTAACAGAAGGGAACTTGCAGCACCTTTGTGCTGTCTCAAGCAGCTGGCAGAAAGAAAGTATCATTGATCAGTGTGAGCACAAAGATTGCTTTTGAGGGATATACTGCAAATACTCAGCAGATTCTTTTGTACCTAATTCATACACCTAAAGCATAGCTAATTCCAAAAACAACCCAGCAGCTCAGCATGCTGAAGTCCCTTGCACATGCCCACTTGGGGTAAGATATTGTTTAAAGTAAAGTACTTTTCCTTCCCATGCTAAAAGCTTTGTTTGAGTCGCAGCTAATAGCCAGGGGGACAGTGTGTTCTGCATTGTGAAACAGCACTTCCTCTGAGAGCACTCAGCATGCCTCTGTCACAAAAGCACATTCCATAGCCTTCATGCTCCACCCCACCATCAAGTGGAAATGGGTCTGAGTCCAACATCAGCATCTGGAAAGCACTGCCAGACAGACCCTCCACCTGAGCTTTTACTGATAACAACCTCACATTTATCCAGTTTCTCTCCTTTCCCCTCCACTGCCCACTTCTCACACAGTTCCTTTCTGCAGGTTGTCCACAGCCCCAGAGAGACCTCAAGCCAATGTCACACTCTACAACCTGCCCCAGCCAGCCACAGCTCAACCACCCAAGCGCCTCAGCAGCACAGGCTCCTCCAGCAAAGCCCCACACAGCGCAGGGACCTCACAGCTGGGATACAGCACAAGCTGCCCTTACCTTCTCCATCCCGCTCAAAGAGGGGAGCATTTCCCAGCACAGGATAGCAGGGGCTGACACCCGGGATCGGCTTCGCAACCCACCATCGTCTCCAGTGATCCAACAGGGAGGGCAGAGACCACACGGTCACAACCGTCAACAGCAGTGTGACAACCCCAGCCCCCAAGTGCAGCAGCTGGGGTCCTCCTGCAGCTTCCTGCACGACCTCCATCGCCACCTCTCAGCCTCCTGCTCCCAACCTCGATCCCTACCAGGGAACCTCCGCTGCCAGCAGCAGCCGGGGCGTGTACAGGGACCGGGCCACAAGCGCGGGAGGCGGAGCTGTCACATGGGCCCTGAGGCGCAGCTTCCTGCCAGGAAAATAAACAAAGATATAAAAAACACACGCAGAGAGAGAGGCTGCCTGCAAGCACTTCATGACGGCAGAGCAGCCACAGGGAATAGTGCCATCTCCTTGCCCTCACTTGGCTCCTCGGACTCAAGCGAAGAGTGAGGCCGGTGTAATACCTCAGACGGAAAAGACACAAACTGCCGTCAAGAGAAAAACCTTTTCGCTGATTTGGGGAGGATGGGTTTTTGGAACACCGTCTTTCTCCATCTGTTTTTAGGTGCTCAGGGAACACCGGTTTGCCATACAGAACTGCTCCAGTGCTCTCCAACATGATGCATGAAGGGTTTAAAGTGCTTCAGATGAGGAGTACCTTTCTTGAGTTGATCGGCTCAAAGGGGTTACACAAACCAGAGCCCATACAGACCCACCATCAAGAGCAGCACTGCAAAACACAATGATGCTTCTCTGCTGATCTCACTGTTGAATGCTCAATCACAGGCCAATAGGTGCCAGTAACACAACTGGCAGCACCAGTATCACAACTTGCAAAGTGCTTGGGTAGAAGTGGTGCCATACCCACCATAAAGCCTGCTGTCCTTTCTGCCTCAGGAGGAGCCAGGATTTCTTCTCACTGCTGCAAGGCTGCTGGGCACCTGCTCCTCAAAGCCTCTGGTGCTCAGAAACCTTGTGGTCAAACAGAATTTTGGTGAAAAACAGCATAGCTCATACTCAATTTGCAAAACTTCACTCCTTCAATATACCACAAAAGCTTCTTGTAGCCACAGTCATGTTTCTCCTCTCTGTTTTGTACCAAAACTGACTGCACAGGCATTTTTTAGCAAACCAACAAGCATTGTAAACAAAGCAACAAAGATAAAAAACACAAATAGAGAAAGCTCAGAACATCAGAAGCTGAGGAGGGGCTGATGACCCTTGACAGTAGAGGGGAGTAAATTTTGGCACTTTGGTCCTGAAATCTCCCAGCAAACACTATCATAAATGCTGACGGTTGCATTTTTCTGCATGGTAAACAGCTGGAAATGAACTTTGCTACTCTTGCTGTTATTTGTAATAGTTTGTGACAGAAAGCAAGAGAAACTACTCTGTCTTGTAAACACGTAAGGCAAACTACACGGCCATCAGTCCCCTCTTTTGTTCAGGTGACATCCCAGGAAGGAAGCAAGCTTGAAGGATTAAGAAGCTCAACTTCTGTCTTTGTTAACATGCTAGGTAATTATACTAGGTAATTATCCTCTTTTCTTTATAAAAACCTTACAGTTTGTTGCCTTCATGAAACTGATAATTAGATGAAACAGTAAATTGTGACTGAGTCAAAATCTGCATTTCTGACTGCAGATAATCTCTTCTGCAGGAAAAACTGTGAAAAACAGTGAAACAGCAGGGACCACGTGAAAAGTCATGGGGAAAGCAGAACAAGCATTGCAAAATCGTGCCAGCAGCTGGCAATGGTGATGCTGCTACTAACAAAAGGCAGCAGCTACACTGGAATGAGATATAAAAGATATATTCAAGAAAGAAGAAATGAGAGGTCTGGTATCTCTAAGGCATAATTATGTCACTAAGACTTGCAGTCATTACAAATCTTGGAGGATATTCTGTAGGAGACAAGTTTCTACCAGATTACGATCAGCATTCCTTTTTCACCCAGAGAGCTATTTGCTCAGTGCTGGGTTTCAGCAGGCACTCCACTGGTTAGTGAATCTTTGTTTCTGTAAATGTACGTAACAGTGCAAATCCGCTTTTACTCAGCCTCCCACCTAACTGGAAGCCTATGTGCCCATGCTGACAGAAGGCATGCATCCTGTCAGGGAGCTATGTCAGCCCATAAGCACAGCGATTACACTGGCTTCTGCTGGTCCCTAAAAAGCAGATCTGGATTCAGAAATCGAAAAAAATCATTGTTACCAGCAAGAAAAACAAAAACCCAAAGCAAAGCAAGGCTAAAATGGATCTGATAAGACAGAAGGGCAAAAGGCAAGTACACAACGTATTCTGAAAAACTGTA
This sequence comes from Antrostomus carolinensis, assembly GCF_000700745.2. Classification (NCBI taxonomy): domain Eukaryota; kingdom Metazoa; phylum Chordata; class Aves; order Caprimulgiformes; family Caprimulgidae; genus Antrostomus; species Antrostomus carolinensis. The sequence goes on from NW_010335492.1 coordinate 18,157, forward strand.
GTATGCTCTTTGCATTCGTTCTTTGCCCCAGCCAAGACATACCTGTCATTTTTGCCATCCCTTGCAAAACACACAGCATCCACAGTAAGCAAGACTAACTGCTTGCTAACTGAGCAATCACTAAAATTCATTTGCAATTAGGAAGGGTTTTTCTTAGGAAGGGTGTCCCTCTTTCTCAACATACACAATTAGAACATGATTAAACTTTATGTAGACAGCTACTCACACTGAAAAAAAAGGCAATTTTTAGACTACAAGAGCCATCACCTGCACAAAGAAAATATACCACATGCCTCTGTTTGAAACACCGCTAGTGCTGAACACCTCGGAGACCTCCCTCATTCTCAGAACAGAAATTTTAAGGTCTGATGCTGAACCTCACACCACTGTAGCCCAAAAACCTAGGCTTCAAAGCCCAAAGCTTGAGGAAGACTCCAGCTTCAAATCCTTCTGTGGATTATCTTTCCTCACACAGGTAAAGGAGATTAACTGCATTTGAGAGACAGACACCACAGCTGTTTTTCAGAGACAGACTAATTGCTGTGATGCTCATCTCAACCAAGCATACCTTGCTATGGTTTCTGCAACCTGGTCTTCACTATACAGGAACAACTGCTCTGTTCTGTAGCCATCATTTCAGATTCCTTCAAAATGTGAAGTTTTGCATGAATGAACTATCCCAAACAGAATACAAAAGTCTGCCACCTCTCTAAGAAACCAAAATCTTTCATGCCAGGAAGATAGATGCATGACAGGCTAGTAACATGCCTTGCAACGAACCAGGTTGCAGCCTGGGCCACCACTCATCCCTCAGAACACAGCCTGCTGTTGTAAAGCAATTCTGATAATGTACCAGTGATGTTGTTATTAATACTAAGTAGCTATCAAAGCATCATACCAATGTTTATTCATCTGTGTGTCAAGGAAAAAGTATACGCCCAAGTTAGATGGCCACAACCCATCCCAAGGTCATGGGTGGAGATTCTGCCCACTGTTCTGTGGTTTGGCTATATCCTACAGGGCCTTCTCCTTGCTAAACTTCAGCAAGTTTAAAGAAGGCATTTAGCAGTATGCTACACATCACACAAAGCAAGTCAGAGGTCATGGAGTACAAACAAAAGGGTCAGTTTAAGATCTGTAAGAACCTGTGAGGGAGAGTCACAGAAACAGAGGACTACAAATCTGTCCACTCTCACTCATGCAACATGGAAGATTTGCTCTAGGAAATTCACTGCCCACATTTGATGTGGATGCATACATATAGCGATAGATAAACAGCCTGTCAGAAGCTGTGGTGGGTTAGCTTTGGCCAGCACCCAGACACCCACCCATTTGCTCATTCACTCCCCTTCCTCAACAGGACAGAGAGAGAAAACAGGATGACAAAGCTCATCAGTCATGCTAAAAAACTGGGAGATTGCTTACTAGTTACCATCATGGCTAAAACAGACTCAACTCAGGGAAATTTAATTTAATTTATTGCCAATTAAAAAGAAAGCTGGGAAGGGAGAAATAAAGATTAAAAAGTTCCTCTCTGCTGCTCCCTCCTCCTTGTACTTTTATCCTGCTCCCGAATGGGTCCCCCTCCATGGGCTGCTGGGGAATCTTTGCTCTGGTGCCTGGAGTACCTCCTCCCCCTCCTTCACCTCGGTGTTTGCGCTGCTGTTTTGCTCTCTCTTTGCCCGCACTCCTCCTCTGTTTTTGTTTGGCTTTTTTTTTAACCCTTAAATACATTCTGACAGAGGTGCCACCAGCTTGGCTGATGGGCTGAACTATGTCCTGCAGTAGGTCCAATACAAAGCTGGCAGGAACTGTCTGTGTTCTCTTCTCTAGCCTTTTCTCACAGAGGCCACCCCAGCAGCACCCCTGATGCCAACACCTTGACACCTCCACCCAGCTGAAAATCCTACAGTGAAAACATTGCAAGACTGACAGGGAAAATGGGGTGAAATTCCCTCCACATCGTCCACTAGTGAGACCAGAGACCTCAGCTAAAAAAGCGATGGATACACACACACTATCGACAACGTTAAATATGTGGAAAGCATACAGTGCCTTCCCTTACAATTTTCAGGGAAAAATCGCTCAGGCCTGAACTCCTCCAGGTCCAGATTTACACAGACATTCACTTCAACACTACTCCTGTGCACAAGTAGGCTTCATAAATACTTGGGTGTGCAGGTAGTATGGAAAGTGAGACTCATTAGTCCCACAACCATGACAAAAGCAAAAATCAAGAGTGAAAGAACTCTATCCAACTGACTGATTATCAGGATATAAAATGACCCATGATTCTGTCAGGTGTCTGAAAACTGACCAAAAGGGAAAAGTGTTAAACCACTTCTGGTAGCCAGCAAACCTCTTTCTTCCCTCTTCTCTGCCACCTGAGAGCGTTCCATTGCAACTCTAGTAATTAGCAGCTCTTTCCTTTCCTTTTAAGCTTCAGAAGCAGATGCTTGTTGCTCTACTCTTCTCTCCATTCAGAAATCCAGTGACACAGCTCCATGGCTCCAAAGAGGTCAGCAATCTTCTCTCTTTCACAAAGTGCCAGATGATGAAGCACTCTTCACTGTGGTCCCCACTTTTGCTGTTACAGAACCAAATCAGCACATATTCATCTTTTCATTTAGTCCACAACAAGATCTGGGTTGCCATGAAGTGCCACAAGATGGTAAGGGGCACGTTTTGCCATAATTTCTCTGCATTCTTGTGAATGTCTATATAGTAGAGGAGGAAGCACTGATGAGATAAAATTTCATTTTGGACACACCTCTGAAGACGACTTAAATGTGAATTTTGAACATTATGTCATCTTTGACCTCAGATTACTGAAGAAACCTTATCACACTGACACACAACTGAATGAAATCAACCTGCAACTCCAAAGCAAAAGCATTCTGCTTCCTCAGATACTATACCGTAACACCACCAGTGAATAAACTTAGTGTAGCCAAAGAAAAATACTAAGCCAGGAAAGTAATTTAAAAATGCTTTCATTTACTCAAAAGAATGCAGTGCTTGATGACCATTTATACAAACCAGAAATCTGATGAACAGTACACATAGAAAATATACATTACAAATGCTTTGCCTTGGTTTACCAAGCCTTCAATATTCATAAAAAGAAATGAGGAGAACTGGTATTAGTTCCCAAGTAGAAGAAACTGATTCTATTCTTACCTGCACAGTTTGGGCAAATAATTAAGTTTTTCTCCTCCTCCCTTTCCCCTTCAACCACATCTACTTAAACTGCTGGCTCTCTGATGGCAGGGGGAATTGCTGACTGCAAATGCACACACAGTACTAACAGCCAGGGACCCAATCAGGGCTGTGATCTCTGGGCAGAACGCAGTCCCAGTCTCCTCTTTGATCTTCCCATTGGGGTCAACACAAAGAGGTATGAAATAATGCTTTCATCAATTAAGTTCATATTTTCAAGTTAAAACTTTGAAGGCTTGGATACTAAAAAATATGACTCATTTGTAGAATAACAGACAATATTCTATAAGAAACCTCAAGAAGTGGGAATGGTCTTACTGATTTGTCAGCATGCAGGTTCAATTGCCCACGATGTACAAACATGTTTGTCCTGACAGGGAAAACAGTTTCCTGTACACAAAGTTTATCCCAGCAGTTCCCACAACAGTTGATGAATAGAACAACGTTAAGTAGAAACAATAAATGAATTCCGTCTCAAAAGAATTAAAAGAAGAAAAAGGACAAATAATATTTACAAGAGAGCAACTGCAGTAAGCAGACAGACTGAAAAATGGAGAAATGTTAAAACAGGAGTTAAAGAGGAGATACCACAAACTCCTGTTTAAAAGCATAAATTTTATAAATTGTGTATATTTGGATAGACTAGAACATCTAACACTGAGGAAACAAAAAAGTGAGAACAGGACTTAATGGACTAAACATAACTTATTTGCTTCTATAGGTAAAACAACAATTCCCTAAGGAAAGACAGAAAAAGGAGGAATGCCTGAGAAGAAAGTGCAGCAGCAGCAGCATCTTGACTCTGCAAACAGAGCAGAGACTCAAAACTCTAGGATCTCAACCATTTTATTTCATTTTGCTTTAATTTTTAAGCTAACCTCTGGCCAGCCAACTTTAAAAGAAGGCAATGCAGGCATCCTGAGGATTGCAAGGCTCAGCAGAAATCAGCATCCTGCACATCATCTTTGTTACACAAGATACTAGCTGGCAAATTCAGTGTTTCAGTCTTTCATCCAGTGCAGAGGGTTTCTCTTTCTTCCTAAACTGGGTTAAGAAGCAATCTGAAATCTCCTCCTTGAGGCTGGAGGATTTCTCTGAAATGATCTGTAAAAATGCTTTGAGCCT
>NW_010335492.1:27500-33119 GCF_000700745.2 Antrostomus carolinensis
TACACACTGTTTCATTTTGGGCATATACCACCATCTTATTTCTATCATAAAACTAAATTCTTTTACACTCCTAGTTGAAATACTTTGGTTAGCTACCTATTAATCCTAAATTTATGCCCTTCATAAAGGTGAAAGAGCACACATCATAAAACTGCTAAGCTATCCTTCCTAAACTATAATATTGAACCAAGCAATCCATGCGTGATGTGAAAAGCCCTTTTATATTTCAGTAACATCTGAAATGTTAAGTTCTGATGCTGCAAGTATTCTGCGAAATTTTGCCATTTCTTTCTTTGTTGTAGACTTACCTTTGAATTGAGTGGACCCTAAATTTGAAGTAATTTCCCAAACCCACCCCCATTTATTCTTCTGTTACTAACCTTTTAAAATAGATTAAATGAAGAACTGAAATTTCCCTCTGTCTCCAAAGACAACACATGCACACTAAATAGAATTTCACTTCTCGTTAATTTTCCTAGCTTTTGCTTTTCCTCACTACAGTCTGTTAGAATACAAAAAAAGAAAACCCAAAATTACCTGCACCATCATTTCTTCATCCTACTAGATTAAACTCATGAACTCCTGCACTGTCAGTAAGGCTGTCTCACTTTAAGTCTGACTGCATAAGGGTTGTTTTCATGAACAAAGCTCAAACAATGAGGACCAGGAGATTCTGATTCCTAGTTCCAGATTCAGATCACATCATCAGTGATCCCCTGCTAACAGAATCAATTTGCATCCAAAGCCAGTGATTAAGATTAAAAAAAAAAACCAACCAAAGCTTTCCTGCAATTAAGTTCTTTCGGTCAGTATGCTTCCTTTTTTCACACCACTCATACAAAACTCCCTGAAAATTAGTAGGAATGTTTATATTTTATGGGCAGGGAGGGGTGTGGGTGTACACGTATGAACATGACAAGGCATTACATATCTTACAATGCTGTACTACCAACACAGCTATCTTAAAATAACTGATTTCCCAATCTTTAAGAAATAAATATCACTTTCCTGAGTTAGATTCAATAAATACCATATCTAAAAATACCAAATACCTGTGATACTATCTTCACAATTTTTTTTAATCAGTTCCTCCAGTATTCCAATTACATTGCTCCAGATATGATCAAATACTTCAGAAGCCACGGCATCTTTGATACAGGCACTGGGAGAAACAGGGGGAATGCCACGCTTACTCCTCTTCTCAGCAAGACACATCTTCTTTTGTTCCCAACTCTCATCACCTCTAATAAAGGAAGCAAATTCAAGTGAATTCCCATGGGTTTTGACTTTTTTTTCCCTCCTTCTAATATACCACATGAACAACAGAAACATACATACGGAAGAAAAGCCAGTCAGACACAGATCACAAAAAAATTCAAATTCAAATGTACAGAGTACCTATGGGAACAGAATCTATTGAATACCATATAATGATTTATTTTTCTTTTGCTTGCAGGTGAAAAATTAAAAGATACAGTCAGGCCATTACAACAAAGATCTGCAGCTCTAGAAGAAACAGCTTTATATGTGGCACTTAGTCATTTGAAATGAAGTCCTATGCTTTTTACCATAAGGGAACTATTGTCTGTTGTATTTGGCAGGAAGACTATCCCATTTCTTTTTTTTTCATGTCCTGTGTACCCGCACACATCTGCAACGCTCCATTGCTGCTCAAAGACAAACAACTTTAAAGGGTTTCTGCAGCTGGACAAGAACAGCAGAGCCCACAACCTTCGCCCTCCTTCCCTTCCACTACTGTGTGGACAGTTACACATCTAATTTTTTATTTTTTTTTTCCTCTCTCTCCCTACCTAGGGAAGCACAGTGTAGCAACATTTCCTAATTTGGTCTTCTAATTCACCTCTCCAGAAGAAAGTTTTAAGCTTTTTCTTTTTTTAATGCTATCCTATTCCTTTCTAAGGAAATGCAATTTTTTTTGAGATTACAAGGATGACCCCAAAGTCATACTGGTTTCTACTATCTCCCTCACCCTTCTGAATCACTTCACTTCTTCCTCAAACCGGACTGCAAACTTCTTAACTATAATTGAGACTTAGCTGAATGGTCCAACTCACAAAATGACCAACCTATTTTCGTATCAGGCTCTGTAACACCTGAGGTTTTAGTTATTGAGAACAAGCTATTTCAGAATTGAAGGAAAGAAGAAACAACACATCAAGGAGGCACAAAGGAGAGAAATGCATTTTCAGTCACTCCCAAATTAAGTTTGCTTACTCATCAAAATGAAGAGGATCCTTAAACCCAAACCCTTTCCAAAGACAGCCACCCAGGCTGTCTTTCAAAACAGGCTGGCTCTCATTCAAAACAGGACTGAAAAGGTCTGTCTGGTTCTTCAGTTTCTCAGAACAACCATGGCTTTTCCTGTAAGTGTATCAAGCTTTAGCACAAAAAGCTATGCTTTGTGCCCCACTAGTCCTATGAAAGTTTCCCCCTCATAGAGGCCTTTTAGAAAACAGCACATTATGATCTTTCATTCACCCAGTAGCCTAGTTGCTGGAACATTCAACTGGCTCACGGGGAAACCTAGGTTGTGATGTCAGGAAGACAGCCGCATGCTTCCTGTCACTCACAAGAGTGTTCTAAACGCAGTTTGTATCCTGCACCTCTCCTCACAAAGCTGTTGTACACTGCACAGAAAGAATTTAAGATTCGTTAGGGCAGATAGCAAGAACATGTACAGTGTTATGACTCTAAACAACCTGGTGGTCAAGGTGTTCACTTGGGAAGAAGGAATTCCTTCATTCTACTCCCTCTCTCAAAACTACATACTCATTTTATTGGATCGCCATGCACAAAACACTTCAAAACAACTAGTGGTTAAGACTCATTCCTCTGACACGGGAGAGGCGAGTTTTGAACCACTAGAAACACATACCTAATCTTCCACATGCCCAGTGAATGCTCTGACCACTGTGCTACCAAACACAGAGGCAGAAGGAACTGTATTTTATACAGAAGAAATATAGTTTATGAACCCTGAGTTCACTGATTAATTTTTCATTATATTCTTCAAAAACACATATATCTGTTATTTACAGCTCCTTGTTGTCAAAGGCAAGATATTCTTCTATTTTTCCATCCATATCATAGATTTCTTCTTCCAGGAATGAATACAGGGATGATTCAGAGGCAGAAGTCCTAGTGGAATCTGAATCTAGTGGTTTATGTATTGGAGATGTTGTTGGGATCAGTTTAGAGCCTGAAATGCAGAGCCTGAAAAAAAATATCAACAAAATGAGAATTAAATATTCAAAGAAAGAAGAAAGTGCCCATTTTATTATACTGAATGTTTCAGTAATACAAAAGTAGTATTTGTACATATTTCTGAAGAGGGAAGACCAAAAAGAATACTTAAAAAAATTCACATACTCTTTTATATTACTAGTACATTCACGGAGGCCAGGTAAACACTTAGTATCCACACAGGTATCGCTTCTGCTCTGAAAATGCTGAAAGCCTTCATCCTTTGGCAATAGGAGCTGCTTTCCTAGAACCCTGAATAAAAAGGAGAGAGCAAGCAGTATCTTAGATGGAAATACACTCCATATGCAAATATCAAGAATACAAATACCTGCAAGGAGTAGGCAATGAGGAAATACACCTTACATTTGCTTTGAAAAACCCATTTAGGAAGGGACCATGGCCTTGTGCAACACATTGCCTAGTATTTAAATCATTAAAGTTAATCTGATATATGCAAGATTAGATTCTAGCTTATAATTTTTAAGAGCAAGTAGTCGAACTTGTTAGACGGTTCTAAAGGCAGATAAAGTAAACACACTTTCTTTCTTACCAAAACTCCCTAAGAAATATTTAACAATGGATGCAGAAGACACATAAAATCTGCTATGACTTCACTTATCCAACTCCAGTAACCATCAATGTGAGCAGAAGTCCTAATCCAAAATGTTTACATGGATAGTTAAAGCTAGAATTCATGTGCAGAAATGCACAAACTCCAACATGCATAATACAGAGGCAGAAAGAAAAGGTAAAAGCAATTCTATTTAAATGTAGACAAAATTACTCTATAAACACAGTATAGGTAAATAATAATCACTGAACTGTTTTTCACTAGAATTCACAAAGGATCTTGAAAGAATTTGCCAGTCGTAGCTGCAGTGAAAGTGGCAATGCTCAAACTCATCTGAAGGCAATTTCTTGAGACTACCTTTTACACAACAGTGCTTTATGCCACATAAAGCTCTAAGCAATACCATTTTTTAATTTTTATTTTGTAAGCCAAGAACAAAAAGTTTTCCTTTAAACAGATCTGATCTTTCTCTTATTGATGACAGTTCTCAACTATATTTATTCCCACATGCTGAGCTAAGTATTCATACTTAGCTGTTTTACAAATTAAAAAGAAGGATAGCTTTCACTGTCCCCTGTGTTATAAGAAGCAGTCATGGGGCTGCCTGGACATTTTGCACATCTATGCAAAATAATTCTCATTAATCATGTATGCATCCTCATATCTGTTCAACTAGTTATTGCCAGGTTAATATCACACATTGTTTTACACTGATTTACATACACTGCACAGTCATAATGTCTTCCTAGGTTATGTGAAGCATGTGGTCACCTTCATTTTTCATTTCTTTTTAGAAGAATCAGTAACAGAGTTAACAGTGAATTTCTTGGAATTTCACAGTATGTCTTCACTTACATTAAAAAAAAAAAATCTTTACAAGATGCATTTTATTTAGAAAAAGTCATTAAGAAAATGGTGCATTATTATTTTCACATTACATTCTGCTAAAATATCTTTGCAATTATTGTAATTAAGCAAAATAAAGAGTATTAGCTGCTATAGTGCACCAGCACCCAGATTTATTGTGTAATTATGGCAAAGCTCAGTCCCAGAGATCCAGATTTGAATGCAAAGGCGTTACTGATGCCATACAACAAGAGCAATTCATACAAGGGTACCCCGAAAATTCAAATTAGAGTGATAACTGGTTAAAACTAGTACCAGCAAGAAATTTCCTTACCTTAGATGAGGAAACAGTTCAACCCAGTCTGCACATTCTGCCTGCAGGTTCTGAGTTTGGGAGGTCACTTTTCCTTCAAACAGCATTTCGTCAATCTCCCAAAATAACTGATGCACTCTCTGTGTGTTGGCTTTATCAAATTCCTACATATTATAAAATTAATACTTGTTAGCAAATATGCATACATATTTATATTAAAAAGCACACAATATTTAAAGAACAGGACACTCAGACTGTTTTGGCTCAGCATCTCAGAATGAATCTTCACACTACCTACTCTGGAGACGCAATTTATATGCTGCAGTGCACACAAACCCAAGGTAGCCAGCCTGAGCAAGGTGAATTACAGAATCACAGACTCACAGACTCACAGAATCACAGAATGTCAGGGATTGGAAGGGACCTCGAAAGATCATCTAGTCCAATCCCCCTGCCGGAACAGGAACCTAAATGAGATCACATAGAAAGGCGTTCAGGCGGGTTTTGAATGTCTACAGAGAAGGAGACTCCACAACCTCCCTGGGCAGCCTGTTCCAGTGCTCCGTCACCCTCACAGGAAAGAAGCTTCTTCTCAAGTTTAAGCGGAGACTCCTGTGTTCCAGCT
>NW_010335494.1:0-803 GCF_000700745.2 Antrostomus carolinensis
AGTTTCTCGTCAACCACCACTCCCAAGTCCATGCTGGCAGTTTTGTTTCAGGCTAGAGCCCGGAGGGTCTCTTCAGGGTTTTTTGCATCTTGCAAGGATTTGAGACATTTCTCAGAAAGGCTCAGGGGATCTCCACTCCCTGCTCCCTCAAGTTTGTCTCCTGCTGTTGTCCTCATCCTTGAGCAAACAGTTCTTTCTTCCAGGGGATTACAAGTTAGCCATGGTGATAGGACTATCTGTGCAGATTGTTTGTTTTGCCAGTTGGTCTCCTACACCCTGTTATTGGTTATTATTTTGATTTTGTTTTCACCTTAACTCATAATGTCTTGGTAGATGGGTTGCTCTACAGTCTACTGGTGGTCAGCCTGCTGGGTGAGAGGTTTATTTGAGTTTCTTATTTTCAAGATGCTGTTTGGAGGCACTTTCCCCAACCTCAGATAGTGTCTTCTACAACTCTGTCCAAAGTCATAGCTGACTAAAAAGCTTCAGAAGAGAATGCTGGGAAACTGGCTTTCCTAGTCGTTTTGAGCAACTATTTTCAAGATCTTTGCACACCTTCCTGAACACAAAGTAACTTGCCAAAACAGAGGAGTTGCTGAAGGAGGTTCATACTGAATCACTTCCTTTCCAAATAATATATATTATTTAGCAGAACAGAGCAAGCCTTTGTGGCTGCTTTTAACTCTTGTCTATGCAATAGTCAGAAAAAAATAGGTCAAAAAGCCAATCTTGTTTTAAATCAGAGACACATGATGGACTTTGACATACATTCTTTTCCCCTCGCTGCCTCCATTACCTCTTGT
>NW_010335494.1:838-1783 GCF_000700745.2 Antrostomus carolinensis
TCTGATAATGTTAGTTTATTACTTTTCAGTGACTTGGAATTCAAAGATTTACTTGCAAAATTTATTATATGGAGAGTCTGCTGAACTGTCAGTCCAGTTTTCACTTGCTTCAAGAAGACAGTGGGCTGACTGCTCAGCTGCTGTCTCTGCTGAATACATTCTCTGGGTGAGTAATTATCTAAGTAAAGAAGGAGCTCTTTAAATGAACCAAACGTGACCATGTAGGTTTGTAATTCTACTTGTGATAATTTAAAAGGAAGAAAAATGTGATAATTCCCATTTCTTACAACTCTTTCTGCCCTACTTTATGGCAGAAGTTGCTGAGCAGCTCTGTTGCTGGTGCTTGTTTAATTTTTCCAAAGAGGGCTCAGAGGAGGAGGGGGGTGTACGATTTTTCCTGACCATCTGCAACTCCAAGCCCCTTTCCTTGGGCTTCAGAAGAGATGCAAATCCCTGTAAGAGGGTGTCACCTGTGTCACACAGCTAGCTGTTTTCTGGAGCTGCCTAACCTGTGCTGGCAAGCCCTTCCTCGCCACTTTGGGCACAGCCTGGAGCGCAAGCTGAGCCACCTGGCACCTCACTGGCTCTGCGCCCTTTCCCTTCCCTGCTCCCCTGCACAGGCTCCAGCGATTTTGTCTAGCTCATTAAATTGCTGGAATACTAATCCAGCAAAATGCCAGGGTTGCTGAGGACAAGCAGGAATTCCTGGGCAGGAGCAAGGGATACGGCTGCTCTTTCCAGCTTGTTGCCCACCTGCCGCCTCTGGGTATCTAACCAAATGGTGGAGTGTTAAAGTCATGAGGCACAATGAGCAGACCTAGCAAAACCAGGTTGCATCGCCTGAATTATAGGAAAAAAGAAAAGGCTTCAGTTCAGACCATCTGCAAATTGGCGTATCCTGCATATTGGGTCCTAATTTCAGTCACAGCTTTTGGAAGTTTCCTG
>NW_010335494.1:1809-42542 GCF_000700745.2 Antrostomus carolinensis
CCCTCAAAGACTGTTGTGCATCTGTATGCCATTTTTCTGGTCAAGGTGGGTTTTTTACCAGCTGCTCTAATATCTGTCCCTTAGCAGTACAGCACAAGCATTCAGGACTATGAAGAAAAAGGCATTAAAGGAAGAGGCTCAGTGAGGATTTTTGTCAAGGCTTAAGAAACAGTTTTCATTGGCATAAAAAACCCCAAATGAATAATACCTAGTGACATGAGGACCTAATTACATGTAATTCCGTGTTCCCACCTGAAAAACCTTCCATGGGGTCGATGATGTCTTCCTTGTGACATCATTGCTCTCCAGGGACGACAGCACAGTGTCATTTTAGAGAAGCGCTTGGGATTTCCCTTTCCACCATCACTATATCAAATCCCTGTTGCTTACTGCAGAAGTAAGTCAGCCCATCGGGCTCGGGGTGTTCTGAGGAGCGAGCACCAGCTGGTGAGGGGCTGGCCGTCACGCCAAAGCTCCCAGTGTGCTGGGCAAGCAGTGGCTCTGAAGGCGGGCATGGCCCATGCTCCACTTTCACTGACAGCACTCAGCGCTCGTTCCCACTAACGTGCCAGACTGCAGCCTGGCCTTGAAGGCAGGTAGAAAATCTTCTGCTCTAGGAATCGGTATCCCCCTCCCCTCCTCCTGCAGCAGCACCTCCGCGTTCCCTCAGAGGCTCCAGCAGCCAGGAGGTGATGCCAAGGGCTCGCACACCTTTCTTAGGAGGTAAATTGTCCTGCTTGAGCGACCGGGAGCGATTTGATGTACAGCCAGTATTGCTTGGCTTTTCACAGTTACAGGTCTCTTGAGGGGAAAAAAACCCAAACCAACCAACAATACACAAACCAAACTACTCTATTTGTGCTGATAACCAACAGAAATCAAATCCTTCTTGGCGGCAGCAGCTCAAGGGGATGGATGGCTGGAGGAGAGCCAGGCATGCCTCCTCCCCTGCTATGCTCTGCTTGCTACAGGTTTCCAGAAGGATGTTTTGCAGGAGATGCTCATTGCAACCTTCATATCTTTCAGACAGACAATAAAAAAGCAAGTGAAAGGTGCAGCACTTTGGGTGAGGACAGTGATGAAGAGGGGGTTGCCACAGCCGGGGGGGCAGTGAGGCAGCAAGGGAGGAAGGCAATGAGGAGACAGAGACCTGTGCCTGCACTTTCCAATCTAGCAAGTGCCAGGCTTTACAGATGCACAAAATGCAGCCACGCTGCCTGCAGTGATGCCAGGGGACTGCCTGCTTGCAGCAGAGCAATGTGGCTGCAGGTCATTGAAGCAATGGCTTCTCTTTACACCAAGATGACCAGCCAAAGCCCGATGTTGGGACAGTTGTAGTGGTTTTCTTTTACTCATAGCAAAAAAGTCACAAGGAGTGGAAGTTAGCCCAAAATAGCTCCTTCCAGGGAAACCACTTTTTCAGATGGTGCTGATCCATTGGTGGAAGTGGGTGGCTTCGATCTACTAAAAAGTGAAAACCAGAATCCCCAAACCATTCTGAAGAAAAAGGTCACCAAATAAGTTAAACAGCTTGTGCCTCTTTTAATGGAAATAACACAGATTTATACACATATACACAGTAAAGTACAAAGGGTTATAAAACAGGCTTTGTTTTCAGCCCCTAATTCTAACACACTGTACGTTAATCCCTGAGAGCACCTGTCAGTTGCACACCTCCTGCAAGCGATACCATGAGTGTGAATTCCAGTGTTCACCTGCAGCACAGGTTGCTTTTCAGATACTGAATCCAAATGCTAAATCTTCAGTACGCTGGGCTGGCAGTAAACAAAAATTAATAGTTAAATCATTCAGTCTAGTGTACCAATTCAAAATCCATCCTGATGTCTTTGCCACAGACAGCTAAAAGATTGTCTTTCTACTCTCCAAAGAAATAAGTTCAGCTTATATTCTTTTCACACCAAATCCATCACAAAATTAGTGCCTAGAAATTGGACAGCACAGATGCACTGTCAGGCTAAAATCTTCTTTGTATTCTCAGGGCTGGGGTGGTTTATTAGCAGGATGTATATTTCTTCCACTCTGACCTGGGAGGCTACCTGGCAATGCAGTCTAGCCAGCACAGCTACTCCAGCCAGAGGTACAAAGAACAGGCTGTGTAGAAAACCCATTTCACACGTCTGCCATAACCTCTGTCGAGCCCTGACCCCACAGATGCTAGCTAGCAATACCAATACCAATCTGCACACTGGTTTTCAGTCAACTGAATTTATTTCTCCCATGACACACATGGTTTAATTTTAAGTTCAGTGAGACTGTGGCCAGCCTTTGTGCTGTGGGAGTAAAGGATGTAAAAGTTTTCCCTCTCTTTAATTGAAGGGAGAAGCTGGTGACAGGAGCAGCTGGGTCTGCCTGAGCTCCAGCAGAGCAACATCATCGGGAGAACACACCACAGCACATTTCATTTCAAATGGGAGCAAAGCCTGAACAAAAACACAGCCTGAGCAAGTGCTGTATGACTTGCTGTTTGCGTTTGACCTCTACTTTTATGAACGTGGTCTTTCCTCAGCAAGCAGCAGGTTTCCAGCCCTTCCTTATTGGAATTTGCCAGAGTTTTGGCATACCATTCAGACTGACTGCTGGTAAAACCGAATGAAGACCACAAGAACCTGCAGCAACCTGTGGGAACTCCCACTTTGAGATGCACTCATGTACCAGGGAAGGTTTTCTCCCAGCGTTGACAAAGAGGGGTGAGGTGCTGCCCTTTCCGGGCACCAAAAGGCGTAGTGCCAAAGCTCACATGGCACCTGGCCACAGTTTCCAAATGTTAGCGGCCAAGCTGCCTGATACTGCATCCCTGACTGGATGTTCATAGCAAATGGCTGGATTTGATACCTGGGAAAATTGCTTGAACTTCTGGAAGCTGCATAATTATCCTCTCCTGGCTATAATATGGAAAGGCTCACAGTAAAGCCAGCGGGATTTTTTAACAGGAACTTAAATATCAACCTAAAAAAAGCCCACCTATGGCTCACCATCTCCTGTATTTCACAGTTAAACTCAATGACAAAAAAATCCCTGAGACTAAAGAGGAGACAACAGATAGCTGATACAGGGAAACTTAATGGGGGAGGCATATCTTAGGTAACAGTGGCATTCAAAAATTAGCTCAGCTTCTCTGTTGCTCCAAAGAAATCAGTCCCTGCCCCTGATTTATACCTGCAGAGAATGTGAATACCTCAACTACAGAAATATTGAATATGTAGCCCTTTTTACATTCAACAGAACAAACAATAGCATTAAGAACTGCAGCCATACAGACTGTATAGAACTGTACAGTTTAATACCTATCCTGTCTTAAACTTCGATTACTGGAATGAAAATAAAGGGCTTAGTATATTCAAAACAATTGTAGACCTGGATTTTCACTGCCCACCAGCACTGTGGTACATGTTAAACTTTTCATAATTACTATAAAACCTTGCAATATGTCTACTTAAGCAAGGAGAGGGAGGAATGTCTAGTATCAAAAGCACAACTCCTTAATTTTGTCCATTACGAAATGAACAAACACAAAATATGGTCCTTTCACACACATGTTTTTCAAGCTGTTTCTCAGTCATTCACCTGGAACTGGAAACCACAAAAGGACTGCACCACTTAAAACAGCAGACAGGTAAACTTAGTAAGTCTTCCAACTCAAAATACCTTCCTGCTCCACCAGCAGACACACTGTGGCATAGCCCTTGCCCTGTTTCTGCACCTTAAAGGCCATTCTTCTGTATTCCAGCTCCACGAGCAGTGGGCATGCACGAAGGCATGCAGTCTGTTATCTTGCTCAGATAACAAGACTAACGCCTCTAAAACCTTCTAAGCAACTGCCTTTGAATCAGGTCCTGCATCTGGCAGGAGACACCTGCCTCTGCCTTTGAGCCTCTGCTGCTCTTTTCTTCTCCAGTTCCTCTGCCTTCTTCCGCTCCTCTTTTATCTCCTTGTATCTCCATTTGGGGATCTGCAAATAGGGGTCGTCCTTGGCACTGCTCCTCCTTCTCACGTTTTCTGGCTCGTAGGTGGGTGGAGGAGCCTTGCTGATACGGACTTTGGGGATGACAAATCCTGGCCTGACACTGCTCCGCCTGAGCAGGTGGAGGGGCAGGAGGCTTGCTTTCCTGCTGGCTACCGTGTTCATCTGGGAGACACTGAGGCTGGCAGGCTGCAGGCTGGCTCGCCGGTCCTTCTTCTTGGGGATCAGTGTGATTTTGGAGTTCTGAAATAGCTTCTCATAGCTGCTAACATGGTCTTTGTCATGAGATCGGATATCCTCAGCTCTCTGCTTCCTAAGGATTTCTTGCACAGCCAGTCTGCGTTTCCCCACACAAGGCGGGCTGCCTGGGCACACCGTCCGGCACGACAGAGCAATGAAAGGACTGCTCAAGCTTGTTGTCACCTTCACCATGTGATCGAGGACCCCGTCTTCTTCTGGGTCATAGTACGACCGGAATGAGACAGCTTCCCTTAAGCACTCAGAAACCCTCTGCAAACAACTTTTTGGCTCTGCAGCCTTGGCAAGAAGTTCCTTCATCTTTGGCCATTCTGGTTTATATTGATCACAAAACTGTTCTGGGCATGGCCTGTCCATCAGCTTTCGCATGATGAAGACAGATTCTGATCTTCCCGTGTAACAAGCCCATTCCCATGGTGTCATTTCACGGCTTGGGTCAGTCGCGTGAATATTTGCCCCTCAAAGAAAAGAAAAACAATTAGTGTTAATGAAACTACCCACACTTTTGTTGCTATGATCAGAGTTGAATCAGGCAGGTCCCTGCAAGAAAACGTCATATATGATGTACTAGAGTATTTGTATCAAAATAAAATGCAATAAGGAGAGATCAGGGCTTCTGACTTCCTGAACTTCTGATTTATCAAAAAAAATAATAAAATAAATTAAGGCTGTATATATGAAATTATCTTAAAACAATGCGAAGAATGAATAATGAATTTCAATTGCATTGAATGTTGCCTGCCATTTTAAAATCCATTCACTCAGGCTCGTAAGAAAAGAGTGATCAACACAGAAAGAAACAATGCTGCACACAAAAACCTTTCCCATATAGAATACTGGGCTTTGCAGCCCATTATTTCAGAAGAGAGATCTTGGGCTAATAATCACAAGTTCCATGAAAATATCAACTCAGTGCTCCCTAGAGGCCAAAATAGCACATAAAATACACGGAATTTGTAGAAAAGTGTTTAAAAAAAATGAGAAAGAGAGAAAACACTGGGTGTACAATTCACGTTCTCTTATCTCTGAAAGGACACTGTAGAATTAGGGAAAGTTGAGAGGATGATGACAAGGGTGATTAAATATAAGGAAAGTTTCCATACATGTCAGAGAGTGGATAAGGGGCGAGATGGACCTTAAGTGAGAGCCCAGAACAGCAGTTCTCATCTACCTTAGATTACCACCCCTGAGGAAATTAAGTAATCATTAGCAAAAACATGCTACTGTCACCAAGAGGAGCAGCCGTGAGAGGCGACTGGGACAGATGTTAGACAGCAGAGGCTTAGGCATTTGAAGTGCAGTATTAATTCCTGGAAGAAAAAGATTTCTAGTGGATATTATCTTTCAGCCTCCCATTCCCAATTTATCCATCTAATTCTGACATCTGTCCCTATCACCATTATTTCTCCTCATCTATTTCTGCATCCTTTTCCTTTTGATATCTCTGTGTTCCTATAAGCCTCCTCACGTGGGCTTCTGCCCTTGTCTTTTGCTTTCAGGTGCATCTCCTCCAGGGCACCTGGCTGCCTGAAGAGCAGATACAAGAGGAAGCATCCTAGTCTCTGTCCTTTACAACTTCTGTAGTACTATATCCAATGCTGCCACATTCCCTGGCAACCAGAAAATGCCAGGGAAGTCCTCTCAGTCCTGGTACTGGGGTAGAGCATGGTCATTTGTCAATGAGGATGGCATGTGCCTAGTGCTGCTCACACGGAATCGCTCTGTACAGGGCAGGGGAAGCTCAATACTGACAGCACCTTTGGAAGAATTGCTGCAGAACAAGGAGCAGCAACAAGTGTTTTGGGCAGCTAAAGTCAGCAAGACTGTTGCAAAGGACCAACACAGTATAGCTGGTGACTGCTAAAGGGTACAAAAAATCTGACCAAAAACTAGCCTGCTGCTGCCAGTCAAAAATAATCTCGGAGATATGATGAGGACTGGACAGCCAGCATCACGTCCTCTGCATCGCACCCAACTGATCCGGGACATGCCACTTGGGCACATGCATCTTGGTGTTTTAGAGTATATGGGTGAATGAATGACACCAACAGAAGAATGAGTGAATATCCTCTGGTTTCAGGCAGTTATGTTCTTAAGCTGCAAATCCTTTGTTTTATATTCTGCCTTTAAACCAACTGGTCTCAGAGGGTGTTTTGCCTCAGAAAGTCAACTTTGTTCAGCAGATCCACAGCACTTTCTGTGGGACGGGCATGGGCACTTTGCCCAGCTGCTTTCAGCATAACTGAGCTCTTTAACATTCACTTGTGGTTTGCATGTATCTCTGGCCCTGTAGATAATTTTTGAGTTTCTTGAAAAAAGTTTTAAGCTGGGATACGAACAGACTACAATGTTTGACTTCTTGAAAGGCTTCTCTAACAGCTGAAGCACCATTTTCAAACCACCAACACAAAACTGACCTACATAGGTCTTGCCACAAAAGAAAAGACATTCTGTCCCATTGCTTTGGAAGATATAAATGTCCAGAGACTGAGCCCTGAAGAAAAGGCAAGAGAACACAATGATAAATTATTTTTGCAGGGTGGATTATCTTGGTAACAGAATTTCAAACTAGCACGAGGGGAACCAGATATCAGGAATAGCACCCAGGAAGCCGTTTGCTCCAGTATAACCTTCCTCACAAAGGATGTTTTGTCATTACAGGGAAACAGAGGGAAAATAAGCACATGGGGAAAGTGATCAGAAGTTCATGACTGCAGAAGATACAAACCAGTGAGGGGAGGAACAAAGACGTGTCCTCCTGCACCACTAGCCTGTTTTTGAACCAACCTACCTAAACTTCCTACCCCTGAATCTCTCCATAAATTTTAATGAACAGTATACTCTGCTTGTAAACAAGCAAGAGATACAGACACTTGCTTACCATTACATTAAAGAAAAAGACATGCCAGCTCTGATACAGCGCAGCTGCGGGACCTTGGATCAGACTTGTGCAAAAAGAGCTGTGTGAGAAAGTGCTCACTGGGGGCTCTCCACCTTTGCTTGGGGGCTGCATTGAAGCTCAGATGCTCAGCTCTGGTCCTTGCCTGAGGTATGTTGCAGCTATGCCTGTGCTGTGCCTGTGCCTGGCCATGTGCCTTGCTGATTTGGACCCTGACCCACAGACTTAATTTCTTGTTTGACCTCAGACCTACCTTGCCTCCCTGGACTTGCTTTGTCACCATGGACTTACCCTGGCAATCTCTGCAGTAATGGCTGATCCTGGTTATTGCCACCAGCCCCACTCCGTTTCTTCATAAAGCACCCTTGTTGATGAGGCTAGTGCCTCTCTGTGCCTTGCTGTCACCCTTGGTTCTCCTCCCTTGGAGGAGAAGCCCACTCCTGCTGCTGCCTGACAGATGTGTCCCCATGTCTTTCGGAAATTTTATCTCAGGAAACGATACTACAGAGTATTGAAATCCTGATCTTCCAACAGAAATCAATGCTGACTTTGTACCTCCTATCACAGAATCTCTTCTAAGGTCTGATTTATTCTAGTGGTATTGATTTTCTGTACAAATCAGAAGACATTTCTGAACAAACTTGTCATTCAGCAGAATGTCTCATCTGGAAGAGACATGAATAGTCATGTCCCTTTCTAAATGCGATAGCAGTCTTACTGAACTCATTGTCATTTCAGTGTAAGTAGAGCCTACAGGTTTTCTTCTAGGAAAACTGCATCTGCCACTTGCCTTGATTTTACTACAAAAGTTGCCCTGAAGATAATTTTCAGTGCAACTAGTTTGAATACATGTGCCCCTTGAAGATATCAATATCCTATTTGATTAAGAAGGTTTCATGTCCCTTGGGATGCAAAACTGACAACCCGAGTTTAAAGACAGGGAGTGAAAGAGCTCAGGCATCTTACTGAGCTGTTTTATACACAGTATTTAAAGCCACAGCCGCTCCAATGACTTTACTGAAGCAGCACTGAGTTGACACTGGAGATTACAATGGGGCTTGAGACGTGAATTACGACGGGCATTTCTGTGCTCGCGCTGGGGCTGGCTCGCTTGCTGAATGCTGGCAGCAGCTCGCTCCTGGCAGCGCAGCAGCCTGTGACAAACTGCCGAGGAGCGACTGGGTTCCCCTTGTACTCGCTGTGCACTCACCAAGAGCAAATTCACATGTTCCAAAGACTCATTTCAAAAGAGCAAACATTATGGCCAAGTGTCTCAGAGTGCCTTAATCTTGTACTGATTGACCTTGGCCACCCTCCAGGAACTCAAATTTTGGAAAGAGCAGCTACTTTGACAATCCAGCTCCAACCATCTGTCACACGTTGCCATCATCTCTTCCACATCTGACTCTTAAATCCCTGCTCAGGTGGCTAGGAAGGTGAGTTATTTTCCTTTACTGACCTCCTGCAATGCCATAAGTAGGTTCCCATCAACAGATGTCTTACCCAGGCCACTAAACAGATATTGGGTTTAAAAACGTCCTGGCTGTAACTCTTTTTTAAAGACACATACCTGCTTTGTAACTGTACAAAAGTCAGAGACAATGCAAGGAGACTAACACCTGACTATAGTTGTTTTTCCCCCTATATTTCCATGCATTCTTAAGTTTTAACATAGAATTTTGCTGGTTTATTTGTGAAATTGATTTTTTCACCAAATCTTTTAAGAACAATTTCTTTCACCTTCTTCAGCAAACTAGCACTTTATTATCATCACTCTTAAGCCCCAAAATACTTCTAAATCCATTCTGAATGAGCAGCTCACTCCCTCCCTACATTTCACCAGACCGTACAGTGCTAAATTTACCAGAGCAGGCAATTTACCACACTTCCTCTGTGGCCCCTATTTCGAGTTGAAAATGTGAGAACCTGCAAAATACTCACCAAAACATGTATATAAGCTGCTGGTTAGAAACTCAGAGTATATTAACTCTGCACATCTTTAGCCAATGGACATGAAAACAAGAAGGTGGCTATTCAGATGCCAGAGGCAGCAACCACATATTGGACTTTGATATCGATATTTTTGTATGAGAAGTATAGTAACAAGGAATGGATGAAAAGGTTGTCAAATAGTTTCTAGTGACCAAAACAGAAAGAACAAGCTTCCATCAGACCTCCAGTGATAATAACAGAAAGCCATGACACTGTAAGGTCAATCTGACAAGTCATAAGGTCTTGGGATTGAAGTTTCACTTTAAGTAATAATTTGTAATGGGCACTGGAAAATTCTGAATGAGCATCTGCACAAAACACATATTAGTCCAGAAAGTGCATCTGTGTCTAGCAGTACTCCAGCTCTGACAGTAATTTTTAAATTTTGTTTCATAAAAAATTAACTCCAAAATGAATTATCTGATTCGAAAACCTCGATTCCAGTATAAGAGGCTACAGAACCTTGCAGAAAATAACATGGCAGTTACCACATCATCCAAACATTTTGTATGTCAAGTCAACATCTAGGAACTGGATATTATGAAAATGGATGAATGTAATATCACTATGCTTGATAAATGCCTGCAACTTAAAATATACAGATTATGAGGAATTAGACTTTTGTGACAGCAAAATGGCTGAAATGAACTACTTATTCAAGATGTCTCTTGATGAAATTAAGCTGTAGGATTCTCAGTCTAGACAGTAACAATATTCACATGCAATCTATTACCTTTTCTGTAATATCAGATTTGTGTCAAATATCTCCAACTGTAATACAATAATAAATACTAACAAAGACTAATTAATTATTAGTTAATAATTTATATGCCAATTACTTAATATAATACAAAAATACAACATTGTGGCTAAGAGGTGTTGTATGCTGGGATGGCTCCTGTAGGGGCTGTTGTTGCCCTTCCAAGTTTCCTCTCCAGAATCCCTTCACCTTGCAGTGCATACGGCTGGAAATTCAACGGCAGCCAAGGGCCAACGGCAGCCAAGGGCCAATAGCAAGAAACGTTTCCTGTTCTCAGATGTGAAGAGAGGCAGGTGGGCAGAGACAGACCTGCTCACTCTCTGTGCCATGACTCCCTCCTTGCAGCAGGTACAGACCTGCTGGTGCTCTGTTGCCCATAAACCCGGAGACCCAACTCAGGTCTGTAGAGGGGTTTGAAAGGGAGGTTGTTTCCTATGTTGTGAAATTTCCCACCAATGAATTCTACACCCAACTCTCCTGATAGGAGCCAGAGCCGCCAAAGCTCTCCAATCCCTGACCCAGCTGGAGGGAGCAGTCAAGCTTCAGAGTCCCACGGTCCCACCACTATCACCCGCCCCTGCACCATCACATCTGCAGCAGCTGGCAGCAACAGACCCACATGTCTTCCCCAGCAGTGTCATGAACTTCATTATCTCCTTGTCCAAATTTCAATGCTCACACTCCCCGACCTCTCCTGGGGACAACAAATCTCACCCTTTGAGCTCTTGCAGAGCTCCCAGTTTAGTTTCCACAGGCAAACTGAGTGCTCCTCCACCTGCAGCATGTGGCTTCAACGCCTTGTCTGCAATTTATTGAAAAGCTGCACCCCTTTCCAGGAAAGGCTGCACCACACCTCTCAGAATAAACTCCCCAAGAGCCAATTTTTGTCTTGGTTTTTGCCTGTGGCTATCTAGTATTTACAGTTGGATGATGATGAAGAAGCAGCAAAGCACTTTGCATACCTGCCAACATCAAGGCTTTCACACATTCAGTTCGGCCCTGCATTGCAGCTTTCATCAGTGCCGTGAATCCAAACGCATTCCTCTTCTCAATATCAAGCCCAGGAAAATAGTTCAATAAATAGTTTGTAATGGTTATGTGCCCTTTAAAGAAATGAGAAAGCAGAAAATATGTCACAGAATTAAGATGTTGTCTCAAGTTTAAACCAAAAATTACTCCTAAGGGTTTGATAACTGAAAAAACACAAGACAATTAATGAGATCTCTTTTCCTCATATCCTTTTCTGCTCATTGTAGTCATCAGCCTTAGCGTCAGGTGGCACTGACCTGTGATAAGAGTGTTGGGATGGGAGTCTGGAAACCTAGGTTTCCACCCTCTCTCAAATTGCTCTCCTCTCTGAAAAGTCAATTCAAGGTAAGGGAGTAATTGAAGATCAGAGATGGTGACTCTGAGGTTGCAAGGGGGCTCAATTTTGACTCAATGACCAGCACTGCAAAGGGAATTCCTGCAACTTATGGAAGGGTGACTGCAAAGGTTCAGCTTTTTCCATCCCCCCCATAAATTTGACCAGTACAATCATGATGCTTCATTAAAAAGTGATTACATGCAGTAGTTCCAGCCAATAATACTAACAAACCATGCCAGGCCTGATACATGACAAAGGAATATTTTGTGTAGACTCCCACATTTTTATTTTTCCATCTGACAGTGTAAAGCTACTTGTCTACTCTCCAGCAATAGGAAAATAGGGCTGATGTTCCGTTTTGGTAGTAAAATAAATGACTTAAGTTCTGCTTCTAAAAGCAAACGTGTTGCCATTCATGTGCCTTGTAAGCCAGGATAACTGGTGTCAGCAAGGGCGTATGAGTAGCTGAAGACATCTCTGGCTAAATGGTTGGAAGACCAATTAAAATATCAAGTCTTTATAACTGGACTAACAGAACAAGACAAATATCTAGTTCCATTATGACTCATTCAAAACAGTTTTCCCTTCACTTGTCATTCATTTTTTGATGCTTTGACACTTTATAAAATAAGGCAGTCTGTCAGGCAGCTGCAACAATCACAATTTAATTACTAGGAGCTATAAAAATATTCTCTCATCTCACTCTGCAGTCCAGCTGAATATTCTGTGATGCATGTCATTCAAATTCATCTAGAAATGTTACTGAAGCAGATCATAATTCATACAAGACAATTTTAAAAGTCTGTAGTGTCACATCTGGTGCAGATTACATCAGCAGTCGCTCTGTACCAACACAGTCCTGCATTCACTTTGGAAAGCAAGTTAAGAAAATCTTTAGCAATTAATTTAAGATGTTTTCTAGGTGCTACTCTTTATCTCCTAGAATTTGCTGGACTCTGCTACCTTGCTGCATAACTCTCCTGAAACCTGAGTAGATGTAGAGAGTGCATATCAGCTTAGCAAAGCCAGAGTCAGAGAAAACCAGATAAGGAGCTCCCTGTACCTTGCGCACTCTGATGTAAATGAAATATAAAGATATGGCGAACTGCAACAAGCTGAACAAGGCAAAAGTGAGCTGGGTTCAGGGCAGGATCAAGTGACCTGGTCCTGCTTACTCAATACAGAAGCTTCAGATTCACTCACTTTATGGTATAAGTTGAAATCCTACCAGTGTATCAGTTACAACCAGGAGAATCTTTGTGCCCATATTGTTTTGCAGGACATGCTTTATTTCACTGATGTACAGTGTGTCTTCATTAAGGTTTTGGAACAGCTGAAATACTGCTTTTTAACCACAGAAACCAGAGACAGGGACTGAAACAAGAAGAAATAGTAAGATGGAAGATTTTTCAGCAGTTATTATGTTACTAAAGTTGTTCTTCCTTTTGCCAAAAGTACAGCTGCAGGAAGAGACGTTTTGCAAATCTGGGATGAACCTAAGAATCGATCCTGAAAGACCTTGCTCAGCCAAAACTCTTCAGGGGACTACAGATGGCCTCAAACAAGACAGAAAAAATTCCAGCAATAAAATAACAAAGAAAATGAAGAGGTTTATGATTCTCAGAAGCTTTGTGTCTCAGGGATTCCTGAAAACCACTTCAGTTTTAATCTGCAGGAGCTTCTGTCCTCTGAGGTTTGCTTCAAATTTCTAGTTCAAACAGATATCAAATTCAAAGCAAAACTCAAAGCTGCAAAGTTTTTGTTCAAACCCTGTCATATGCTTTTGATTTAAGGCCATAAAGTTTGCTTCAGTTCTCCTGTGCCTGGGCAAACTAGAACTGTGTATGTAAACCGTAAACCAGGTGAGTCCTTCGTGATTTAAAGTCTGCTATGGATGCTGTATTCAGCTCTAAAATAATTTAGCCTGGTCTCAGCCAGTTTGGTGATACTGAATTTGTATCAAGCTCGTGCTGTTTGTAAGACAGATCTATCTTCTAGCAGAACTGGCATGCTAAGGGTACACTTCTTCACTCTGTGAGTCTTATTTAATTATCAACACAGATGTCTGTAATAGCTTAATTCACTTAATTGCTGTCACAGAGGAAGTGCACATAATGATGACAACATTACCTAATAATCTGTGTGATACAGGCAGAAGGATAAGCTGCATGGTAAGGAAGATGCTGTGTCATATAACATCACAGTTTTGAATTGTACCTGCAAAAAGCCTGTGTTTGGTCTACAGATGTCTTCACCAGCAGCAGAACTGAGAATAAAAACTTACTGTAATTTTCCTCCCTTTCCCTTTTTTTTTTTTTAAACCACTCTCCTTCCTTCCTTTCTTTACACTTATTTCAATCTCTTGTCTGCATCAATCTCCCATTTTTTCTGCATTGTCCTTGTACTGACATTTAATGATTTTGCTTCTGCTTTAACAGCATCACCACCTGCCGTAGGCTGCTGTAAATTTACAGGTCTGGAAGGTGAGCTCTCTTTGAGAAGGGATCACACCTCTGTAAGGAATATTGTGAGAGCAAGTGAACAGACCCATTTTCAAACTTGAAATTTACACGCTAAGCAGAGCACTATGTTTGTTATTATTTTTCTATACTAATAAGCTTGTTAAGAAAGTACTGCTTTCCACTGATCCCTCCATCTTTCTCAGGTCAGCCCATGCAAAAAAACTCAGCTCTACACACTTTCATTGAAGGATGAGAATCTTAAATTATCAAAAGCAATATGAGGAACTGAATTCACTTATCTTCTGAGACTCTAAGAAGTCTTTAAGATAATTCTATTTAATTCAAGCTGGTGCTCGGATTTGAGTATAGTGTCTGGGCAGTCAGGAAACAGCATAGGCAAGCGTGGATTTTAAACTCTAGCAAAATTAAAGAGGCCTCCCTGTTGTCTCCTTTAGCATCTGTACCTGGTGTTACAGATGCAGCCTCTGGAACACAAGGAATGACCCCTCAGGACCACTGCCTCTTTCCCATCCAGCTCTTCCTCAGGGTCTGGCCATACGTGATGGCCCACCTGGTCAGCAGGTCATAACAAAAATGGCAGCACTTTCTGAAACCTTCTGGCATCACCTTACAATTAACTGAAATAACGTGGATTTGCTGTTAGACTTTCCACAGGGACACACATACTTGTGGTACAAATAACAGTGATCTCTCGGAAGAATCTATTTTGCAAAAATATTATTGTCATTTTCATGGCCTCGAGTTAAAAAAAAAAAAAGAAAACAAAAACCACAAATAAATCCTCCACTACAGGAAAGCTCGCATAAGCTTTGCTTTCAGTTCTTTATAATACACTGCTTAGTGTTACTACTTAACATACAGCAATAATTAAGCAGCATCATTGCACCATAGCTCCTCTAGTTGCAACGTTAACCTCACAGTAATCTCTATTAGCTCTACAGCAGTGTCTTGTGATAATGAATTAATAACTGGTGTCAACACTGCAGCTCAGGATTATCATAGGCAGAGGAAAACATTCAAGTTGTTAGGAGTTTGTATAAGCTTCTGCTGACTACAGTAATTTCCAGTTGCTTTGGGGATCTATAACAAGTACTGGCAGAGAGTGTCAAGTCAATGTCAGCCCTCTGGATTAATTCTGAGCTCATTATCATGAGTTATAAAGGTCAGGAAGGAGTCGTGTTAAACCTTTTATAGTCCAATATTATATTAGGGCAGATAAATAAAAGTAGGTTTGAGTTTTAGAGACTTCTCCAATTTCTTTGGAGAGCTACTATACTCATGACTTTGCTATGAAAGTGACTACTGTGCTCACAATTCTTTCTTCTAGTATTCAAGACCTATCTCACAGCGACTTCTTTAGCAGAGTTCACTTTTTGCTACAACACAAAGCAAAGTTAGGTACTACCTGGAAATGTCTAGTGGGTATATCAGTAAATTAACATCAAAACCAAACTGCTCCAATCTTTAGGCATGGCATGTCCATTGATTTGGCCTGATGGAAATTTGTTTCCTCCAGCCAGCCAGGGTCTGTGAGGGAGTACTATGTCCCACGAACTTCCATGAATATCCCATTTTCTTCCTCAGTGAGAAGACATTATAAAGACCAGGTATGCATTTCCTTGTAAAGTGTTTGCCTTTGAGGAACACGCTTGAGGGAAGTAAAAGAAACCAGGGATGCAGAGCCAGGCAGCCCTTGGAACAGCTTTTAGACTACAAAGCGATGGCCTCCTTGGTCAAATTTTTCCTGATTTACATGCTTTAGCACTTTGTTAACACTTGCAAGAGAAAATGACAGCTTCCCTTAAAGGTTAAAGCACGGTTAAAGCACATTTCTGTGATCTGTTACGTTTGTTCACTGAATATTACCATGCTGGGTTGGATAAAAGAAAACCTGAGGATAAACTCTGCTCTCGCTCCAGTCTGCATCAGTATTAACATGGTTGATGTCAATATATAATCAGTCTGTTATAAAAGCAGCATTGGCAAACACTGAATCCTGCTGAGACTATGTAAATAGGGGGTTTCTTAGTTTTAACTATGGAGTGGTTGAAGAACATCTTAGCAGCTAAGATACTTCTTGATGACGATACGTTTTCCTACAATCAGCAATTACTACAGACCCACTGAGGTAGCTGCAACAAGCATGAGAAAAGAGATGCTACCAGCACTAAGACAGCACGTTACATGACCACAATGTTGACTTGTTGCTTGCCAGAGCAAACATAGGAAAATAAGCTTAAAGAAATAAAGCAGTACAGTACTACACACTTGGGGTAATTTTTTTTATTATTATTTTTAAGTTAAAATAGTTAATGGCATCTAATAGAAATGTATAGCCTTTTCTGTCTTCATCCATTGAATAAATATTACCATAGATTAATTATTTCAAAGAAAATAATGACAAACTTAATTAGGAGTGGGCTTGGCCATGTTTATTTTACGCAGAATAATTTATTCTCTTTTTAGGGCTTTGAAAAAATTTAAAAAATAATAACCACGACACACATTCCTCCTAAGACTCAGTATTCAAGAGGTGAAACAAAGAGCCTTACCTGCCTGTGCAGCTGTAATTAGTGCCGTGTTCCCTTCATTGTCCTGCCAGTTCACATCAAGGTGAGGGCATTGTGCTAAGGCTATGACAATATCCACATAGCCTTGGTAACAGGCAACGATAAGACCATTCTGTAAGTAAAATATAAAGAGAAAGTTAGGTTTATTAGGTGCAGAAAAGTTAACTGGGGAAGCATACTAATCTCCTTTTTTTTTTCCCCCAGACTGAAGAACTGAAAAGGTATCAGCATAACTAGTGATTAGCTCCAGGCACAATGTTCAGATCCAAAACACTGCTTTTTATCTCTGCCCTTTGGCGAGTAACATTTGGTATTCCTCAGATATACCTAAGAGAGTAGGTATCATCTTATGCTACTTGGAAAATAACTGTTTATAAATGGCTTGTGCTTATATGGCTATATACTCTTATATCCAAATCAGAATAAATCAGGTTTTATTGTACAATAAAATGAATCCAGAAGGCAAGATGAACTGGACATGATCTGAATATTAATTATCTGAAAAATAACTACTTGTTCTCTGAAAGGGAACCGGTAGGCAAGAGTTGCATTCATATTGCCTGTTGCTATCTTTAAATACTTCAGGTTACCCATTAGAACAAGACCTTTTTTTATAATAATAAATAAAATAAAATTGCTTTTAGAGTTCCTGTTTCATGTGCTTTATGACAGCTGGAAGCTGTAAAACTTCCAGGAGGAAGCCAAGCCAGGAGGTAAACATTGTAACTCCGCTTGGTACCCACCCAGCGCTTCACTCCACAGCAGCAAACTGACAGCTTCCCTAAAATACAGCAAAACACACTGGTCATTAATTAAATGGAACTACAGTACTTAATCCTGCTGCTCACTTGACCACTAGGATTAAACCCATTATCTCCAATCTTCAGGATTACTTGGGCAGCCCCGTGTTCAGCTGCACGGGGCTGATGGGTGTAGAGGAGGGCAGGTGAAGACACATCAGTGCTCCCTCTTCACTGCCCACGCATGACTCTGTTTTCTTGAGCTCAGCATCAGTATCAGATGATTGAAAAGATAAGGGCAGAGATGCAAATCTCAACCTCCCTGGTAACCCTGCCTGCCTAAAATGCATTCACACAGACATGCTGCAAGTTCAAAACCACAAAAGACTAGAAAGAAGGAGAGGCTGGTTATGAAAACTGAATGGCACGCCCTGAATCCTCCATCATTTTTCTAAGTGGCTCTTGCCTTAACATTCTCTTTATTTCTTTTTCCTATGTACACTGCTGAGAGAGAGACGTTCACCAAATGACAACAACTGCAGCTCATGATTTATTGTTGTTATAACTAGTTAGTTAATATTTCAGTGTCCTTTTTCATTGTTATTCTGGATAGTCCTTTTGGTTTAGGTGGCCAACAGCTTTATTAAGATGCAGAGGCAATGCCAACTCTTTGGGATGCTAACAGGCTACGTAGGGTATTTCTTAATTACATTTTTCAATAAAATTATTACTCTGATTTCTTTTATTCTCGATTCTTGTCCTCAGTATGAAGCATCATCCACCACTGCTTTATAAAGAGCATCTCCATTTCCTTGTGAAGAACCTGTAATGCTTCAAACCATTCTACTGAAATTGTACAGAGGATTCTGCTTGAAGTCATATATATATATATATATATATATATGTCCTCAAATAATATTCACTGAAAATATGCACTCTCCTGATGGGATTGTTCAGATTAATCCAAGTTTTACTACAATGTAATCATTCTTAGCTTTTTTTTAAAAAAAAGTGTCAGTGTGTACTTGGTAAGAACTTGAGCATTATTTTAGTTCTTTAATAATTTCATTTTTCATCTGATGTTCAGGATATAGGTCTTTACAACTCAAAAAACTCTGCAGATTTAAAACGTCACCCAGTCACTCAGTAAATGTCAGTTACTAATGATAGCAGAAAACTAAGTATAAAATAGTTTGGAGTCCAAAAATTCTTGACAGTAAGAAGGGGGGATCCTATTGTTCACTGAAAAAAATATCATTTTTGAAGAGAGTGGTGTTTTCAAAAAGCCATAAGAATAGCTCAAAGTAGTTATAATCTCTAATGGAAAAAAATTATTTCACTCAGTATCTGAAGGACATTTTCAAAGTATATTTTCACAGGACATTTTTGTGTTCTAAAAATATTTACCAGATGCGTAAAAAAAAAGTTCATTTTTTCTCTCATTAAAAGAAAAACAAACTGTAAAACAGTAAAACAAACAATAACAAACAACAAACATTAGCTCTTTTTTGCGAGAGGCTTTTGCATTACAGTATTTAGGGACTTTTGTCCTACTTTAATTGAGTACCTCCATCAGATAAGATCTAACGCATCTAACACACACTGGTTTTCTGATTTCAGCAGATATGAGACACAAATGATGTCAAAATCAGCCAATCTCATTCACTGTTCTGAGTTTCCAAAACAGAAGGATTACTTAGGTATCAATATTTTCTGAAGTTTATTTTCCAAAGATGCCACCAAAGACTGCTTGCTTAAGGATAAGGAAAGGCAATGGAGAGTAGGAGCTTTCTGAGGGATTACATGATGCCGTAGCATGGAAAATCATTTTTGAAGGACGGTTGTATGAATCTGCAGGGGGTCAGATAAGAGTCTGAGAACCTGGTGTTTGGCAGAGCGTGCCCAGCACTCCCTGGTTGAGAAGCAAAATGAGTAATCACATGAGAACATAAAAACAAGCTGCTTCACCACCACATGGTCCCCAGCACCGTCCAGGGCTGTAAAGCTGATGCAAGTGCTCTCTGGTTCCCCTCACGGGTTGCGTGCTTCACAGGGAGGTGGGTGAGACAGATTGCTGGCTGAGGGACAGCTTTCCTTTGCATAACTCTTCCAAATGCATCAGATATTGAAATGAGGTGCAGGAGGCCAAAGCTTTAAAATGAAAATTGCAATAAACCCCTGGATTTGACGGTTATTTCCCAAATCCTTGTTCAATGACACAATGATAATTTGTGGTTTCAGGCTGCGTTTCCCCCCCACCACCCCTTTTTTTTTTTCCTCTTTGCATCCATTTCTGGCCCTGTCTGTATTCTGCTCACTGAAAGTTAGAACAAGCAGATCAGCCAGATGCACAATCAGTCAATTGCCACATGAGTTATTAGTCTGGAATCTTTAACTCCATATACCAATAAATACTATTATCCACAGCCATAATATATTACAAACTCTTTCACCAATCTCAATTAACAAATATAACTGATGATACAAAATTGCTTTCAGCAAACTGCCCTTTGAAGCAATCGGTAAAGCAGTAGCCTGTACCACAGCAGTCTGCAGGAAAATACAGCTGTGTGCTTAATGGTTTTTAAAATATAAAAATAAAGCAGTATAAGTTAGTTTTAGCTAGAAAATTCTGAACCTGAGTAATCCAGTTATCCTCAGAAAAGTGATCACATTTTATCATTAGTGTTCTACCAAGGCATTTGGCTTCTTGTACGAAGGGTCATGGTGCAATTATGAAGTGGTCAGTTTATGTGGGAAAAAAAAAAAAAAACTAAAATTGAATCTTACTATTATTTTGTCAGTATGATCAATTCTCAGACTTTCACTACATGTGCAAGCTTTAGGAGAAGGAAGATTGATAATTCTTAAATGCATGTCCTCTCCTTAAGACTTCAACCTTTCTCCTTCAACAGCATCCTTTTCCCTCCCTTCCCTTTCATATGTCCTCAGTCACCACTCATTTTAAATCATAATAAAAACTCAAACTATTCCCATTAGCATGTCCTTTCATATGTCCTCAGTCACAACGTATTTTAAATCATAATAAAAACTCTAACTATTCCCATTAATAGAAATAATAATCAATGATTAGAAGGACTAACTGTACAGAGGTCACAGCATGCCAGCACACTACCCCTGCTTTCCAAGGACCGTTGGGTTAGCTAAGCCTTGCTCTCTCCCGATCAGCGGCCAGGGTCGCTGCCCATCATTCTCCCAGACCAATGAAATAGAATAGGCAAAAAAAATCTGCTTTGATTCCCTGTTGCAGAAGAGACCTTCAACATGAAACAACATTAATGCCTTTGAACTATAAGAAAAGGGATTTCTTCATTACAGGAGACCAGGGCTGCTGGTTTCTCTGAGGTTTGCAACAAATCTGATGTCATTTTTCAAATATCACATAAAGACTCTGTGTGACAAACAAGAAAGCATGAGTTATCCATCACATCAACTACGTTAACACTTAGTGTCAATTCTTCCGCATAAGAAGGGGTTGAAATTCAGCTCAGTAACAGGATTTTTGCAAGTAGAAGCCATAATACTGCCGGGTGTTGAGGGTTCTGTCTTTCCTCTGTGGAATATTTGGCATTTCACAGAGCTTCCCCACAGTTTTTCTATAGTATACGACATTCTTTTTATGTGACTAGCACAGTTTTGAAAGATCCCCCTTTGTTTTGAAGTGACAGAGCAAAATTAACAATACTTTATTTAGAATCTATGACAAAACAGTCAGTCTGTGATAAATCATTTTCCATATATTCTAAATAAAGTATGACTAATTTTCTAATTTCATCCCAGAGTACATAAATGGACATTTCAGGCATGAGATTACCTGAAGTTAATCAGATATTGCAACACCTTCCTCGAGCAGTGTTTACGAATTGTAAGAGTTTCACAGTGCTTTTCTGTAATCAGACCACAAGTATTGTAATAAAATTTCCTACAAAAGTATAAACTAGAAATTTGCATGTTTGAAATAGAATAAAATAGTCTTGGGAAACTTTCGATTCCTTTTAAGCTGGTATTTCTTCATGTGCCTTTGATTTCATGTAAGACTGGAACAGTGCTGCCACTATAAAAATAAACTCTGCTTTGCTGAGCTGTGTTGGCTAATGACATAACAATGTGTCTGATTAAGTGAGGTCATGGATATCTCAGGAGACAATTTTATAATTCAGATATTATGACAAAATTACTGATGTAAAGCCATTTGTACACTAGCTCATTACAGAGAATAGAGACCACAAGAAATACTAGAGGATCAATAATGAACTCAAGCTGAACAGCAGAGAAAATGACATATAGCATGCAATTATTTTTGCTTTTTAAAAAAAATCTCTTCAGGCAATTTCTTTTTCACCAAGATGCTGGGAATGAAAACAGCTTATTACAGCTTTTTGCCTGTGATCCCAGACAAAAATGGATCTGGGAAAAGACTAAATTGACATTACCCATTCCTTTTTATAAGTATCGTGATAAATAACTGTCCAGTTTGCTTTGCATGCATCTGTAAGTATTAATGACAATTCTGCAAGGTTGGTTTAACAGCAATAATTAAAACTGCATGTAATTGAATTTAATAAGATAACGATTCATTGTAATCCATAATCATATGAAAGGAAAACTATGAAAATTATGTCTAAGTTAAAAGCATATTACACAAATAATATTATGAATAATAGAAATGGAAGAGTAATAAAACATAAAGGAATAAAGTTGTGTTTAAAATTTTTCTTGTCAATTTATTAAAACAATAATTTATATATTTAATATTCTGGGTTACACATAACTCATTATTATAGCAGAACTATATACAATTATCACTCCTAATTCACAAAAAAACCCCAAACCACCAAAACACAAACAAACAACAAAAAAAAAACCCAGGTCAAGTACTTAAAAATAAATCTCTCAAAATTATTTGAAGGGAATTCTGATCTCCACTAAAAACTTTGCAAGTCTGAGAAACTTGGTTTAACAGATAACTTAAATTTGCATTGTATTAAAACAGACCAAAATTTATCACTGAGCAGCACTATCTGCTATACACTAATTTGTGTATAATGCGCAGAACTTTCCAGTCTGCATAAAGCAATCTGAGAAATATTCATAAATGGTTTGAGCTTATAATATAATTGGTTTAGCTGATGAGACCAACGGCGACTGAGATGAGGTAATTATTCAGGTCATCAGTCCCATGAGAAGTGGCGTTTATGTGCTACAGAAATCCATCCAGCACATAAGCTTTAATATTATCTGCGCAAAATCATTTAGGCTGACCTTTTAGAGAAAGGGCTGCAGCAACTTAGTCACATACACATTTATACTGGGAAAGCAACAAAAAAAAGTGATGGGAATTTAAATGACTTTTGTTGGACTGTTGCTTGGACAAAATCCCACGTGCCTGGAGGGGGGCGAAGGGGGAGATGCTGATTTTGACAGGAAAGCAATCAGACAAGTGCAAAAGAGTGTTGAAGCAGGGACGGAGCAGCAGGGTGCAAGCTCCTCTGCAGAGGAACACGGTAGCCAGAAGCACAACCCTGTATCCAAAAGCAAACTTAAACGGCACTGCCCCTTCCAGCGCCTGAATGCTGAAGGCTCAAAATTGCCACCTTCGCTTCACAGCGTTATGAGAGCTCACAGATTCATTTCCCAGCGTGAATTGCACTTTGCTACCTATAAACATGGGCCAAGTCCACAGACACACAGATGATAACCCACCACTTTTCCCCTCCATTCCATGGGATATGTTTGCTTATTTCATTGCCTCTTGTATCAGTCATGCCACATGTCTTTAAGTAAAGGCATAGCTTAGTGTATGTATCATCTCTGCAAAAGCCCTTACTTAAACTATTCTAATCCAAATCTCTATGATCATCTCTAAAAATAGTCCCAGGAGAGTTCATTTTACTACACCTGCAAAGCTTGCATTACACAACACATAAAACCAGTGCCACTTGTGTAATAAAACAGACAAGAAAAGGTAACAAAATGAGCGTGACTTTCCTTATTTACTAACATGTATGTTGTCTGAATCGGTTCCAGCATTACTAGTGGTATAAGCAGCTGGCTGAAACCTCGGGGAGCTGCTGCCAGGGGCCATAAGGGACACACAAGGCAAATAAACACACACCGTGTAGCCAGAGATATTCCAGTGGGTGGGATATATAGGAAACAAGTTGTTTTATCATATGGCAGTACTGAGAGACGCTTATGAGGGATTAACCCTTCTCTACTTTCTTTTTATATCAAGACATATAATAAGAGCAAATAATTCAATGGGAAATCAAAATCCCTTCAGCTGATGGCAATCTGGGGGGTTGGACACTGTTACACAGGAGGCTGGAACATGTTCCCAGCTCCCGCAGTGCCTAACATCTTCTCCCAGTGCCAGCCACCCACCTGCCTCTTGGCACAGCTCCCATGACCAAAGCTGGGGGGAGAGGACAACTGAGAAGTTAGATGATTACATCTCCAACCCACGGGAAGCCTGATGGGAGGAAAACTAGAGCGTTACACCAGAAGTAGCAATCCTTTTTCCCTCACTCCTCATCTTCCTGTGAGGCAAAACCTGGGTGGGACAAGACCCACCCATTCAGGAGCCCTCCAGCACACCCCATCTTCCCAGGGACGCTCTGGGAGCAACAGAAGGGGGCTTCTCTCCCCCACTCCTTTACCCGCAGCATCCTCTTGGACACCCTTTTCACTGCAGAAGGAGGCCAGAAGCAGAGGGCACGCAGGATTACACCTAGCAGCAGAAAGAGCCCTGCAAAAAAATATGAGCTGAGGGGAACCTTTCCAATTGAGCTGCAGGAGACCCAGGCTCGTTTTCAGCTGTTTTACTGCAGTTAAGATGACACTTGGTGTTAATTTCTTAAAGCAGTAGCAACTGGACTTGTGTTATCACATGAAAAATCTTTTCTTCCTCTTTCCTCTCTGAACATCAGCTTGAAACAAAGAACTGAAGACCTGGACACGTGGACAAGAGCTAGTAGCAGCTACAACTAACTACAACTAACGTGTATTTTAACATTCAGGTGTTTGAGTTAGGAAATTTAATGCAATTCCATTGAAAAAGATATATATTAAAAGTATATTTGCTCAGGATGTTGGCAGGTATACATATTCATGCTCAAGATCAATTTTGAGAAAATAATGCATTATTTTGCAGTGACAGTTGGTAAAATCATATTAGGAATGTACTCATAAGTCTTAAGTTTCATCAGGTAGGAGAAATGCCTTTGCTAGTGACAGCAGATCATTCTGCAACAAAAACAATACACAGAATGAAGAAGTTTTTATGGAAAGAGAGGATGCCAGGTTCATTTTTCCACAACTGAAAATGAAGTGACATTTCATGTCCAATCATTCCAAAACGAAGCTTTGCAATGTATGTGAGATCTCTGGTCACAGCAAAAGTAAACAAGGTATAATTTTAGAAAAGCATATCTAAAGAAACTTTAAGGAAACACTATTTAATAAAAATAACACACACTTCAAATGAACTGACAGGTCACCTAGTTGAGCTTATCGCCATGATGCATTTGTTAAAAGGAAGTTATCTCTGGATTCAATAACGTGGGAGATCATCCCAGCATTCCACTTTCAGGGAAGGGTTCTGTGTCTTGTTTATGGGGTGCCTGACTGTAAAGGATAGAAAATATTGTGGGAAGATGGTAGGGGAGTTTTTATTAGGTTAAGTTTCACATTTTCAGTTTTAGACTGTCATGTTAGGTATAACTACTAAGTAGTGATGATCCCTGACAAATAATGAAGCCTTATTAATCCAAGCTTTCCTGTTTGTATAGCACATACTAATCACTGTGTTAATTCTGTCAAATGTTAGTGCTAAGTTTTGATAGTGTTGACAGTAATAACACATGATACATAGCAGCCAAGTGTATACATCCCTCTTTGCCATGCCTGTTTTTTGGCATCTGTGCTAGACACAGGTCACTCCTCTGGCCTAAAAGTAAGGGAAGAGATATTTATAAGAAAGAAGTGAGAGGTCTGGCTTCAGAAAACAATGTAAATTATGTACTGAACTTTAGTGGGGGGATCCTGATGTGAACCCAGAAGGCATCTCTACCATAAAACCCATGTTTGCACCTTAAGGTGCTCTAAACATTAGTAACTCAAACCATTAACTGCTGAGGGCTGGGGGAGGCAACGTAATAGTCTCCCACCAACATTAGGATCCTGCCCCAGAGAACAGTGAGCTCATTTTAATTTCATTTCTTTGTCTCTCACTGGCTTGCTATGCAATGTCCTGCAAGGCTTCAAAGAGCTCTAAACCCTCCTGTGAACAAGGATAATGCATTTCTGGAAGGCAATGAACAGCACATTATTGAGCATTGCCTGGAACAGGTGTTTCCCAATAGCAATGGATTTAAAACAGCAACTTGCCGACTGCTTCTTCCTGTGAAGACAGGAGGCTGGGAGTGCCTGCTGCTCCCACCAATTCCTGCACAAACCTACAGTGAGTCTGGGAACCACTGAAAGAAAGAGAGTTTGTAGTACAGCTCAAACTATACCTTTTGTGGAAATAATAGTATGGAAAACATTTTGGAGAATCTCTCGATTGCTGGATTACTTCAAAACCTGATGTTATAATAATAGACTTTCTATCAATTACATCACTGAAGTTTTTGGGTTTTGGTTTTTTTGGGTTTTTTTTCAGAAAGGCAAAAGCCCTGAATGCTAAACAAAACGATGGTCAAAGGTAGATCACCTAATAGCTCAACCCAGATGTGGTGTGGCTTGTAACCACTGCACCGCCTCAGCACCCAAGACTTTCAGGAACATTCAGAAACCAATTTAGATCTGAACTTCAAATCTCGGGTCTGACAGACACTACTGTCAACTTCTCTCCTGGTCTCTAAATATATACATATATTTACACACATTTAAGATAAAAAGGAAAGTTTTCAGCATTTTAAAAACATATTTTATAGAGCATTCAGAAGCCACATGAAATGCATTTTGTGCACCGACATAACTGTCAAGAAGTACCTCCTTTGACTTTAAGGCATATCGTTCAACTTCTCTCTATGTGTTTAATAGATACATTTTCCTTTCTGGTATGTTCTGTCAGACACAGGCTGACTGTAGCTTAGATGTGCTGCAAGGGGCTAAACAGAGTGTTTGAATGCATAGGTTTTTTCAGGAGACACCTCCAAAAGCAATGACTCACAAAATCTTTCTAAGTAATAAATTTCAGTTTGACACTGGCTAAGAGATAAATGCACAACCTTCTACTCTATCATAATCTATCATTGTGTCTAATCTGTCTCTTCTATAAACAACATTTTAAAGGTTCCAGCACATTTTCACTGTGGAGTTCTCTGAATTCAGAGACTCGGGCAGTGAGGAGCTTGCAAGCACCCTCTTGTGGCAGTGAGCTCCTGCAGTTATCCCAGGAAAGGTCTTCTCCAGAAGTTTCAGTTCCTCCAACTTCTGCAAATTCATTTTACTTTTGTTTTTCTGAGCCTCCCAGTGGTGGAATTGCACCAGACCCAAACCTTGTAAAGGAAGAGCCCAGGAAGAGGTCTCTCTATCAGTGGTTAATCTGCCACTGAAGGAAAAAAAAAAGAAAAAGGTCCATTTTCTCAAAAGGAAATCAACTTGATGAAGAAAAAAACCCATTAGGGTGAAAGCTCTTCCTTGCAGAGGCCTATGATCACCAAGAAAAGCTACTGCATACCCTTCCTGGGACACCAGAGATGGGGGACAGCCTGCATACTACACACAACACTGCACAGTACCACACACACAGGTACCAGCTTATTTCCTCACTCTTTCATCTAAAGAAGCTGTAAGAGGAAGAAAAGCCCAGTCTCCATCTTAGTCTGCCATTTAAGTAATGTACTTAAACAGTACTTAATGTACTTTAACAGTAAGTTTCATAACAACATCAGTTAACACCCTCACTGTCTGTTCTTCCCAGTTTCCCAACTGCTCTGCCTTTTGAATCCCATTGCCTCCTTTTCTAGAACACATTCAATAAAAACCCTTCGTACTGATCTTGGATCTGCTAATAATAAGCCTTATTGATCCTGGAACTGACCTGAATGGACCAGGAAACTGCAGTAAAGTTTATCCCCCAGTGAAAACAGAGAGAGGGGTAAACATCACCTGCCCTTGTACAGCAGAAGGGCAAGTAATTCTCAGATGACAGAGATGTATTAGTATTTAGCCTATAGGATTCACTTTACATACTTCACTCACATAGCAACAGTCAGCATCCTCTTTTCAATCAAGAGGATAACATGGTTAACAACAATCAGTAGTTGTTGTTCATGAAAATGCAAGCTAACTACTGATATTCAGGAAGAAATGAATGCTGAAATATTATTGGTAGACATGAAGAAGGTTCTCCAGCTGGACAAGGTGTTACTATTTTACTTCTATCAAGCAAAGATTCCACTGATAGGATCTCATTAGCTTGTCTCTTCAGATTATCATCAGCTAGTGCAAGTGGCAATGGTTCTTCAGATGTCAAGGCATCCAAGTTCTTGAAAGCCCTTATCATTATGCTTTCCACAGTGAAGGAGCTTCTTTTATCTAGCATATGGATCTGGTTTTATCCAGACTGGCTTTCATCTCAGTTATGCCCCTTACTGTTTTTTCCCCATCGCCAATAAAGCAAAAAACGTCCTTGCTCATAAATATGAAAAAGGTCTCCTGCTTCTCCTTAGAAAACAAATAAACTTTATGAGCAATAGAAGCATTTGTGGTGAATCAATGGGAGGTGTCTATTTTCCACTCAGAGACCTAAAGTGGATTTTAGTATGTACGGATTAGTGTCAACCCTCATGATCCTAAAGGGTTGCAATCCGGTAATCGCACAGCTCCATGCAATGCAGCTACTGTGGAATATCACACATTACCATGCTGGAGGCCAAAACCTGGATTTTTATAAGTATTGTGAAACTTGGAGGAAAGTGCCATGGTTCTTGACATTTAAAGAACTCTTTCACAAAAAAAACCTTTGCAAGGCTTATGACTAGTGCTCCACACATTGCACTGAAAAGTGGGTCTCCACAAAGAAGGAGAGTTGAGGTACTAATAACTGTAATTGTTTAAACACCATTTTGGTAAATTTCCACTCTCTAAATACTGGAGATTTGCAGTTCTGGGTGAAAATATTACCTTCAAACAAGGTATGCAGTTTTGAAGTAATGCATAGAGAACTAGCATTGCTAATACTAAAAGCATAAATTTTATGCCCAAATTCTCATGTTTTATAACTGTTAGAAACACTGATGACTGATCACGTTTTAAATTACAGCAAAACATTCGGATTATTTCAGTAAGATTTTTCTGGTTTTAGGTAAATATGTTTTGGTTGGGGGCAAAGAGGGTTGTGACTTACACCTACG
The DNA here is from genome assembly GCF_000700745.2 of Antrostomus carolinensis. Classification (NCBI taxonomy): domain Eukaryota; kingdom Metazoa; phylum Chordata; class Aves; order Caprimulgiformes; family Caprimulgidae; genus Antrostomus; species Antrostomus carolinensis. Next base: position 30,244 of record NW_010335494.1, read on the forward strand.
ACTCCGTTACTGTTCATGGCTGGATAGAGAGCATGAACTGACTCCTGCTAGAAAAACCATGGAACTGCTGTGCTCTGTTTTAGCAATAAAGTAACCGATGGGCTGCACACAGGCACTGGAGTGGAAATCCAGTGTGCCCCACACTTCCCACTAAGGAACGGTTCCATCCCGCAGGTTTAGCATCACCCTGTGAAAGGTGCATCTGTTTTAACAAAAGGCAGAATTATATTTTTGAAAGATAAGAGACCAGTGCTTGGCTGAATCAACAACACTGCTGCTACTGGCTTGCAAGTCCCAGCAAGTAGCCTCACATTAGTTTAGTGCTGTATTTAGGGAATGGGCTTGTCCATAATGATGCTTATCTGCAGGGGGGTCAGCCTGGTTTTTTGTTTGGGAAAACACACACTGTGACATTGAATTAATCTATTCAGAGGGGACCTTTTTTTACCCTGGTAGCTAAATATTTTTTGTAAATTCAACTTTTTAAAAAATCCTGAAAATGGTTCTAAAGCAGCTTTTTGTTTTTTTTTAAAGTGTGCATTCCCATTGTAAATTTCTCTCTTTTATTATCTCAATTGGCTAAATAAGTATTCATCATCCACTGCAGCTGTAACAGGTATCAGTGTACGAGCAGACAGTTCAGTAAAGGTGAAAATCATATTTAGAATGACAAGTGAAAGACAGTAGCATCACGATCTTATCTGATGTCTCAAGTCAACCGCAGTACCGCAGCTTGAGTTTAATAAGCAAATGCAGCACACGCTTGTACTGTACATCATTACTTGGTGGCAAGAGTTGAGTGAGGCTCTACGTGCCATTGGTGTAGTCTTTCCTTTTATACAGAGCCAGTGACCACCCTGGTTATCTCAGCAGAGTGTCTGGCTCGGTGCAATAGAGGCAGGAAGGCACCTTCTGCCCCTGTGCTGCCTCACCTTTTAGTGAATGCACCCCATGCATCTAAATAATAAAGAAATGTAGGGAGGGATTGAGCATTAATACATTGTTGAATTTGAAGTAAAGAAGGTAGAATTAAATATCTGGGAAAAAAAGAGTGAGGAGTAATTTCACATTTACATTTCAAATTTCTGGAATTACTAGAGATGACCTGCCTGCGTAAAAAACTGCTAACTCATTAATACCATACATCCACTTTATAGAACAGTTTCAGTCAAACAATCCAGAAACTGTCCTTCTGCTTCATAAAATCAGAGAATATTTGGGTAAGCAAATTCTCTTGAGTCAGGCCTCCAGGAATTCAAATAAGCAACCTACTTTTAATTTAAGGACCTATACCTATGAGAGAAAGGATAAAAATTTAAAACACAGTTTTCTTAACAAAAGGACACCTTTTGCTGAAAAGAAACACGCTACAAAAAAGCAGTCTGTCTCAAACCCATCTGACAGGTTTTTCAGAGCTGTTTGCCATGAGCTTGAGACATCTCCTTTCCCTCATAGCAACTGAATTACAAGGATGGCACAGAGTCTTTGGGTACATCAAGACATTGCTTGACTGCAGGACAGTATTTCAGTTGACAGAGGCTCGCTAATAAGAGCAGTATCTGAACACGCTAAGGGACCTGCAAATGATGCTGCAGGTCCCTATACAAAAAAATAAAAAAAAGATAGCCAGTTTATAGGGAATCTTCAATATACAGTTGGAAACTAAGACTCATCACAAAAGCTTTCTAATCTCTCCAGCTGAAGATTTGTAAATAAATACCTTTATATGAAATAAAAGAATACAGAAAAATATTGGCTACCTAACTCATTCCATGTCAGTTTGTGACAGCTCTTACTGGTCACAAGAAGACTATATCCTATTGCATTCAATGCTGGCCAGACATCATGGCAATTATTGGACTAGCACTTACATGCAACTAAGCATTTAGCTGCAGCCATATTATTCATGTCTTGAAAAAACTAGGAATTAGTGAATGGGCCTGCACATCCATCAGCTGTCTGTGTTGCTTTCCAGGATTTTCTGGTTTTCTGTTGCAGGAGGATAGTTCCCATCAGCTCAGTACGGCATCAGGCCGCACAGGCGGTCATGGCTGATCGGTCGCTATTAGAGAGCTCCGTCTAAGCAAACAGGCTGGCAAGCTCAGAAAACTGGAAGTGTATTTCTCCTAGAGGTATATAAAAAGGTACACCCACAGCTGCAGAGATCCCTGTATGGTAAATGAGAACCTTTGCTAGAAACAAACTCGGTTGCTTAGAGACACTTGTGCATTCAAATAGTATAGAGGTGACCTGTAAACACAATTTTCTTCATATTTGTGGTGCCCAACTCCAAATGAACAGAATTTTTCTAAGACATGGGAACAAAGAAACACAATTACTTTGCAGAAATATTGCAAAGAAGATTCCATTAATATTTGTGCAATTTTTCTATTTCATAATGAAGAGGAGCATGATAGAGAAGGAAACTACAACCACTGGATTAGCATAGGGTGGTTAGCCATAAACTGGAATGAGAATAAAAGCCTGGGATGAAGAGGTACTTCTGCATTTAAAAGGAAGATAGCTTTTACACCCAGATTTGAAAATTACTGATTGAATAGCATTTTATTTTCCATATATCTTCATTCATTCATATTAAATTGTTTGTGGAATGAGGAACCTCATCAGTACATCCCTTTCTGCATCAGATATCCCTGGCCTAAATATTTGATTAAGGACAAAAACTCCAGTAAGCTTAGACAGATTTAAAATATTTTCAGAGAATAATCAATTTTTTAAGTAAATTCTGGTTTCCCTATTACTTCTACCAAAACTTTCATCACTCTTTTGAAATGCCTTGATCAGAGATAGGCTGTGAAGCTGCCAGTTTCCACTGGCTTTTATTTTTAATTCAACAGGAATTAAGGTGACTTAGTCCTGTGCAAAAAAGCTGCACTGTAGTAAAAGCAACAGGAAGGTTTGTTAAAATCTTCCTCCACTTGCACCAATCACACAGGCAAAATTTACAGAACTGAAATGAAATGGAAACAAAAAAGAAAAATTGAACAAGTATTGTCACTTTCCACTTAGCAGTTCATCAGGCAAAGCATCTTTCTCATGATCTCAGAAGACACTAGGTTTTTTTTTCCTTTTCCTTTTCCATGAGGCATGGAAGCATATTCAGATAATTTACAATTACTGAGCAAATTTTGCACCTTCTTACTTCAGATTTTCTAAGAACTCTACATCCCTGTTACCTAAAAAGATCACAGAGTAGCAGTGGAAGAATGGTAAAACTTATGTTTTTCTCCCTCAGTTTTCAGGCACCTGGGAGCAGTAACAAGTTTTCCCCTAAAACAATTTTCAAATGTTTTGCTAAGTGTTTGGAGTTGGTTTTCTACTTCTCTGACACAAAATGAGAGAATACTCTTTGGTAATACTGTAATGCTTTTAAGAGCAGAAGGTCTGGTCTCTGTATGTCTACCTCAAAATTATGGGCAGGATGTTTCTTGTTACCTTCAGATTCTGACTCCTTCAATTCACCTCTGGAAAGAGAGAAACAATAGCAAATATGCAAAATTAAGGTTTGTTGCAATTAACTGATACTAACTAACACTAGTGTCAAAATCCTACAACCAAAAATCACCTTCTTCCCTTTATCATTTGAAAATATCATATTGGATATTTGCACAGTGGAACTGTTGTTAATAACATGATTACACCAACTGGTACTGCTTTGTAGCAATAATCTTAATTACAGGTAGACTTCAAAGTCATGTATTTTGGAATTATACTATTGATTGCAGTAGTGTCTTTTCAGATATACTCCCTGAAGACCTTAAAATCTGAAAGGGAACAACAGGACATGACTGTGGGAAGGAAGAGAAGCAAGTTTGTGAAATGAATGATGACAATATTTGAAGGTTTTTGTTAGTTCTTATATCACATGAACAATCCTCACTTGCCCTTTCCTTTGCGACTGATAAGCTGCCAAACTGTATAGGCTTTGCTGTAACTCTTATTTCCTGTAAGACACAAACTAACAATCTAGTGATAAATCACAACTGATGCAATCACTGCACTAGAACTAGAAATTACACGAGGAAGTGGAAAATATGGTATTTTTAGACAGGTATTCGAAGTCCAAACTAGGTACCCAAGCGCTATTATAAAAACTTCCTCCCCGGAGGAACGTGCTTTGTGGACAGCAAGGTGCGAACAGAAGAGAAGGGCCGATACGCACGTTAAACTCACCAAATGCAATTGCAGTTACTATTTTGCATTACAGAAACACTAGTAGTGATTTGGGGTTTTTTTAGTTCCCAAAACAATGTATTTCACCATGGATATATTTGAACTAAATTTTCAAACTCTGCAGATTGGCAGATGAATTGACAGTAGGCTAGTTAACAAAGGATATTAATTACAGAATTGTGAACTGTACTTTTCTGCAAGCTCAACTTGTCCTAATACTTGTGGCAGTACAGAGAGGGAGGTGCTGAATTCTTTAAAAGCAATGTCTGTTTTTGCCTGTGAGCAGTCCAGCATGAAGCCAGCAGCCCTCATTTCACTCTGCTGGGGAGATGCACTTCAGTAAAACAGGCAGAAAGGCTAGGCAAAGTGAATTTTTCACGTAAGGACTGAATACCCATGAACGCAGCCTTACGAGCAGGTGTAGAGCATCAACCTCTGCTCCCGCAGACACAGCACCAGGGACCTGGGCTGGAAGTGGCACTGCCAGCACCCGCCTGTGCCCAGGAACCGACACAGGAGGAGACCCTGTGTTTTTAAAATCCTTCCTCTCTGTGACATTTATCACACACATATTTAGTTGGCGATCTTAAGCTGTATTGCCACACAGTTACTGTCTATGTCTGATACGATGACCGACTTGTAGACTAGCAGAAGAGGGCAAGAGTTTCTACTGATCTAGCGTCAAGTAGTAAAACTCCAAAGAAAGGTCACTGTATTTTAGATGACACCCAATAGCTACGGGATTTCATAGCTTTAACGCCGGGAGAAAAGAGAGCGCTAGACCTGAGGTAGGAAACACACTGGGGAACAGCATCACCTTACGAGAAACCGCCATGTAATTATTTTTTTCTAATTTGAACTCAGAGGATGATCCTTAGAGGATGACCCACTCACTGTACGCTTGGGATCTGTGAAATGCAGAGTAGCAATGACATAGCTACGCACCAAACCACTGCAGCTCCGCCCGCACCCGTCTGTGAATGGAACCTCTGCTCATAAATCAGCTGCACTGACTGCAATAAGCATAAACTAGGGCAAGCTAAAAACGTTCACAGAAAGAAAGAAAAAATGACAATAGTTAGTGAAAGAGATTTCACAATCTTGCACCTTAGAAGAAAATAATTTGGGTGATAAATTTTAAGAGAAAGGCTGACATTTATTCCCCACGTCTCTTTCTTTTTGTCTTTCCTCTTGTTCCAGGATGCTGATATTGCTTCCTGCTTCTAAAAAGTCTCATTTGAGTATTAAATATTTCAGTGTTTGATTCATGTCATATCACTAACAGGATTATTGGGAAGCAGTATATTGTGGGAAAAGACTGTGATATCTGATTATACTTTTAAAATTCAAAAGCAACTGTTTCAAAGTTTTCAGACAACTGTATTTATTGCAACAGGAATAATTTGGTGAGGTAGCTCTCGCCCGTCACATTTCATTATCCTGTTTTTGCAGGGAGTTTTCTACATATATGTAATGGATCCAACACACTTCATGGGAACTTGTATGCAGATAAGCATTGTAAATGCACCGAGACATCTGACTTCAATAAACTGCATACATGCTATTTTAATTCAAGCAAGGTACCAACAAGATTATCATGTGTCTAGTACTCAGTTCAGATTCCTATTCCACAGGCAGTTCTGCTCATGGGTATCTTCACGCACGGGCATCCCTGCTGCATTGTCACAAGAGGAAGAATTTTCCAGGCTGGGAAATGCCTACGGACCGTAGAGCAGCAGAGCAGTAAAACAAACCAAAGCACAACCAGCAACAGCCTCCCTTCCGTAAGTGATAAGTGGGTGCCAAGGAAGATTCATTCCCACTCTACATAAGTGACAGCAGGATGCAGCCCTGAGCGGACCCTGTCCCACTGGCTGGTGCTGGCAGGAGGTCAGCATGGGACCCAGGGTGCCCGAGCCCCTACACACAGCCTCCGCTTGCAGGCTGCGGGACGGCCCCTGCGTGGGGCATTGCACCCGTTTTCTGTCCCTCGGGCCCAAGGAAAACACTTCCACACTGTTCCCACGGAGCTTGAAATTAAGTGCTTTCTTTGCTTGCCACTCCCGAAACAGCAGGCAGTTTCACTCTCCCGTCAAACCACCAACCCAGCTGCCCTCCTGCAACAACGTGGGGTTTATTCCAGGCTAGCAGGGAAAATAACCTGCTGCTTCCCAGCTATAGGTTTCCTCTGGCTGCCCTTGCTCTGTGCATCCAGGCATTTACTATGCAGCACCGCTTGTCTCAGCACAACCACAAAACTCTTCATGCACTTTTTACTAGCTCAGAAGGGCTTTGTGAGTCTAAACACTAAGGTTTCATTAATATTTGTGGTACTGCATTTTCCAAAACCAACCAAGCCTTTTTATTCCACACTCTTTGTCTAACAAGCTATTGCTATTTCATGGTCTTTATAGAAAATCTTTCTTTGAAGAAATAAAAATATTTTAAATTAACTGCTTTATGGACTTGAGCTTTGACTCTGCCTTCTCTTGAAACCTTTCAAACCCATGTGATATTTCCAGATACGCAGTAGTATCGTACTGCCTTCCACAGACAGTCTTCCCTTTCCTTTCATCCACACCTAAAGACACTTTTATGAGTACATGGCTAGCTGTCCCGTGTTTCCCAATCAAATAGTAAGCAGGTGCACTGAGCTTTTTCATATGAACTACAAATAGCAAGACACCTAGGTTTTCTAAAAAAAAAAAAAAAAAAAAAGAGAGAAAAAAAAAGCCAAATGTCCCCTGAAAGGCTGCTTTTATGAACATAGTTACTACATTCAGTTATCTGCCATTTTTCCACTTCAGAAAACTGATAACAATAGCTTATGTGTAAGCCTGCCTCTCCAGTAGTAACAGACAAAACTTCCCCGAGGACCCAGTTCTCAGCTGTGGTGGCTGCCAGCAGTGACTCCTGTCGTCACTGGTTGGTCAGTCTGTCTACACACAGGCTGTCCCAAAGATTGGGCCTCACACACTAAGAAGAAGCAAAGGACCAAAAAAACCCCACCACATATGTGAGAGGGTATTACAGAATGTAATACATCCGAGACGTGTGAAGCAACAAAAGCCCAACTGTGAGTCATTCCCGTTTTGCATCAGCTTGCTTTCAAATTGCTCCCTGTGGAATTTAACAGACATAATAGAAAATAATAGAATAGAAAAATGGGAACTGTTTCCACATTGTGGGTTTTTCCCACAGTGGATACTATTTGAATTGCTAATTCACTGCCAGATGTGCAACTACAGACTCTGTGACAACCGTCCTCTTCCTACGGTACTTAATTATTTCTTACTGTGACACACTGGGTATGCTACAGGATTATATTTAGCCCAGGTTGGAGGGTTCTCCTTCTTGTTTTTAATGAAAGAACCCTTAGAAATTAGTAAATGCAAACCTATGTGGCATAACATTTTAAATAATTTAAAAGCGTAATCTTCTGAGAGTCATTTTATTTATGAAAACGTTAAAGGTGAACTCCTGTCTCCAATAAAGCCCATGGGAATTCTTCATTGCTTTCACATACTCTAGAGATATTCTTTTCTATTTAAAAAAATCTACCAGCAATTTTTACTAAGTAGCCTTCGTGCAACTATATTTCAGTCACAAAAGTTAAACTTAATTCCATGGTGCAGCAACAGACAATATGGGAAAAAATATGATGAAAAATCATTAGCAGGCAATGTACTTTTTATGTCACTTGCCAAAAAACTACCCAGAACAGAATGACTTGTATAAGGTATGAGAATTGGAAAAGGTACTGAAATTAATGACAAAACTACTAATTTGGGAAAAACTGGAGTATCATACAAGTTATGTCATCCCACCTGAAAGCTATCTCGTCATATCTGAAATGAGTACACAGCATTTGCTAATAGGTATTACACCAACTTCAGTATCAGCATAGTTAATGATTTCCAAACCCATAACACAGCAGGAAATATCAGCAGTCCTGTTAAATTACGCTAGTTTGGGCACTTTGAATTAAAAAGCCTGCAAAAAAATGGCAAATTATGAGAACCACTTGGGACTCAGAGAAAACCCAGGCCAAGTGTCGGCTGTGTGGACACTGTTGGTCCACTGCAGAGACTAACTCTGAGGAGGGTGGACATGCTCTCATGACAGAGGTGGTTTCCTCTGGCAGGGCACACACAGCCCATGCTCATCTTGTGGGGTCTTCTGTGAGTAAAAGGTTGCTGATGCTTTCCAAATGAATCTTTATTTCAAAATTAACTGTGAGTTGTAGTTAGTAATCATGTATTACTTTTCTTTAGAGGAAGAAAAATATGTTTTAATGAAATGTAATTTTAAAAAAACCTGATGCACATTAGGCTCCTCTGCCATGAAGGAAGCAACACCTGTAAAGTCATACGAGAGTTACAACTCAGTCTCACTATCGTCCTCCTCTGTGAAGAGGAAGTACTACCAACACATAATAGTATTACAATAAATCACCTGATTGTTGTTGAGTCTCTATTACACAGTCATTGTGTAATGTATAATAGGGCTTTGGTTTTTTTATCTTTCAGTCTATCTCTTCTTGAGTAGTAGGACAGATTTTGAATGCAATGGCACCTCCTGAAATGTCTGCCAAATAGCTGTTTGATTGCTTCTGCTCCTTGTTCAACATTTGTCAGTATTTGTTTCCACAGTTTATATTATTCCCAAGTACACACACAAGACCACCTGACTAAAATTACTATGACGACGAGCAGTTCCTGTGGCACATGGAAAAGTGAACCTATCTCAAAAGCCTTTTTGAAACATCTCCTGAAACCCAGTGACAAGACTGACTGAGTGAAAACCAAGCAAGTCTCACATCTCTGAAAAGGGCAGTACACAAGGAGGGGCTGAACATCCCCATTCCTGCCTTTCCACCCAGCAGCCCTGGCTTGGGTCCTCCAGGAGCCACAGCCTGCGTCATCGCTTCCAGCACCAGCAGGAACAAAGTACAGGAAGTGAACTCAAAGTTAAGCTCTTGATGATGCTGAAAGACGTGGCACAGGAGACTTGCTGTCCCTCACAGCTGACACCTGAATCCATCACTCCTGTGATGTCTTAGCAGACAACTCTGAATCCAGTGCCTGAGATGGGACCATTTATTCTCTCTACCTCAGAGATCCTGCCTTGAGAACTAAAGTGCTGATAGACAAGGTACCAGACAACGACCTCCTGGCACTTAGCTTGGAGCTGAAGAATTTGGGAATTCTGGGGCTTTTGAACCCGCTTCCTTTCCCAATATACTTGATACCCAGTAGCTCCTACAAGCTACTGAAACTCAACAGGACAGTTTTTCAGAGCAATCAGGTGCTTCTTGGTAGGACCATCTGTTCCAACTTCCATTTTCTTCCTGAGAAACAGTATTGGCATGCACTTTGTTTCAGGTCAGACACGAGGACTGAAAAGTGATTTCTACATAGAGTAGTATCCTAATTCAAGGAGCAGTCCTTACCCAAAGATTTGAAACACCCCTAAGGACAAGGATTTGTGCTGCCTTAGGCTCACAGATAAGTGCTACTGGAATGTTGTTTTTTTTTTTCTCTTAGCCCTTGAGAAGGGGAAGGTAGAAGAACAACAGTGTTTGGAGATGAATCACCTCCAGTAGTGTGTATGTGGGTATGCCAGGTATCAGTAGAGTTGCTGGGATCAAAACAACACAGGGGTTCTCCATATAGTCACATATTCTTCACATATGTTGATGTACACTGAAACTGATTGAACGGCTCAAGAATGAATGCTTGAATACCACTACAAAACAGCATGAAGCTACAGCTTGGTTTAGTTTTGGTCTTGCCACATCCTCTTTAAAAAAAGACGAAATCTGCTAATGAATATAGATACAGAATGGAAAACCTAAACCAGTAAGAACAGCAACTGAAGGCTTTCAGGATTGTGAACTCTGTGTCATGTCACACTAACGGAAGATGCCCTCTGCTCCTGCATTTCTGATTCTGAATTTTCAACAGCTATACTGCCCACATCCCAGATGGGGGGGTCTCTAAAATCAACCCTTTTAAACTTACTCACACTCAAAACAGTTTTTGAGCTCCAAGTTCTGTGGTTAGTTTCTGCTAAGGGGTGAACTGGAAATACAGCTGAAACCTGAGGGTCCATCTCTTCCAAGGAACCTTTAAGGGAGAAAATGAGTGCCAATATTCCTTCATGAATAACTGCTCCATGAGAATATAAATTTGCATTTCCTAATGGGAGGAAGGAATTAGCAGTGTCACGTTATGCACGGTGCAATAAGCCTCAAAGAGCCTCCTGGAAAAATGCAGTAAGGCATCCTGAGGTCACATTTCTTACCCATGTTACAGACATGTTCTATTACAGACATCATTATAGACCTGTCATAATTACTGATGACACATGTCGCAGACAACCAGTCTTGTTAGACTATCATTAGGTTTTAAATGCACCTATATTTCACTACATCTGGAGTCAACCAGTGCTCAGCTGGGTAACCAGGATCATCGCTGCACTTCTGAGGAGCTAAGTCCAAATACTTGATTTAAGATACTAACATGAAACACTGCTTAAACTAGAACATAAGACTGCAATGACCTTTACTTCTGGGCTACCATCTCCTGTTCCATACACTTTGCATTAAGTGATTTGTCAAAATTCTTCAAGGAAACTGCTCTTCACCACTGCTTCACTTAAACTAGATTCAACTTGTACAACTTTCTCATGTTGATGAGGTCTTCAAATCTGTATCTATCAATTCCAGTTAGACTTACATCTGTTGGCAAATGCTGCTTTTGACACTAAGTACAAATTGTATCTTACGACCCGTCAGCTGCACAGAGGATGCAGCAGGTCTGGTGACGCATTTCCAGTGGTCTGCTGAAGACCTGCATTTACACCCTTTATGTCTAAGCACCCTCACGGTCCTTATTAATTGTTCCCTTTACTCCATAGAAATCATGTTCCAGGCATATGCTTCTTCTGAAGTTATTTTAAAGGATAAGTTTCTGTGCCAGATGTACAAAGGCATTACTCACCTCACAGTTCAGACGAAAGCAGACAAGGGCAGGCAGACAGCTAACCTGCCCACACTCCTCTGACAGCCCTCCCAGTGCCTATCTCTATCAATGTGGTCCATGCTCTGGTTAGCTCACTGAATTCCCTCTTAGCCAACTGACTTCATATTTTCCATGCTCTATCTCCTCCTTTCTGAGGACTTCCCTTGAGCTGTCATTACAGTATTTGAAGGGTTCCCAGTTTGTTTTGAGCAGCTTCTGTATTTTGACATTTACTATTCCTTGCCTTGCCTTGCCTTGCTTACTCACTTCCTTTTGAAACACAAATGTATTTCCAGGGACTTTTTTTAGTGCATTTGGGTATTTCCGTATTTTTCTGAAGGATTTAAATTAGATTACTTTTGCTGTTAGGGGTTTTTTTTAAACTATTTCCATCCTAAAAAATTCCATTTCATGGTTTACTGTCATGATGTTAAGTTTCAATGCAATCCTCCCCATGAGAATACCTCATATGAGAGAATATGAGGGAACTGAAACTGCCTATGAAAATGTGAAAAAAGCTCCCAGCACTGTAGCAAATGACATTCTTCAAATCCTTTTTCTGACACGGGATGACTTGCAGCGTGTGCCATGACACCTGAAAAGCAGTATGTGACAAGGAGATCTTTATCCCTCACCACAAAATGCTGTACTCCTGATTTTTTTATTTTTGCACACTAGCATTGTGAAGATAACAAAAATAACAAAAACAGGTTAATGGAGTGTTGCACAAGCTCTGGCACTTTTTGTGATACATGACTTATAATGGCTATAAACCAGAAGAGGGTAGATTTAGATCAGGTATTAGGAAGAAATTCTTTACTCTGAGGGTGGTGAGACACTGGCACAGGTTGCCCAGAGAAGCTGTGGATGCCCCCTCCCTGGAAGTGTTCAAGGTCAGGTTGGATGAGGCTTTGAGCAACCTGGTCCAGTGGAAGGTGCCCCTGCCATGGCAGGGGGGTTGGAACTAGATGATCTTTAAGGTCCCTTCCAACCCAAACCATTCTACAATTCTATGATTCTATGACATGCCAGAAAAGCATTATCCAACACAATATTCCCTCACCCAGGAAGTGGGAACTG
>NW_010335494.1:42585-48109 GCF_000700745.2 Antrostomus carolinensis
GCAAAAACAAATTTGGGTGTCAACTCCATGAAGGACTCACTGTGCATCTCCCTGTGAAAAACCCTGAAGGCTGACTAGCCAAGTCACCTGAGGCAGTCTGGCTGTAGCAGTACAAAGCCTGTGAGCTGCTTTCCCTTGCTGAGGAGCGGGCTGCAGCACAGGGCAGGAAGACCATCAGTATGACGTGTCTGATGCCTCCAATGCCGTCACGGGTCCAATAAGGAGACTAGGTGAGTGATGCCATTCTGAAACGTCCTTTTACAGCCAGCAACATGCAAACAAACCTAGACTGCATTCAAAGAAACACCTCCATTAGATTCCAGGGGTCACTCTCTGACACTCTCCAACGCAGCGTGTCCACTTCAGGAGGTGCGCATGGTGACCAAATGGGGAGTCTCACGCCCCAAGTCTCTGCACACTCTCTCAAAAGTCAGCACATGGAGGCTTTTGGCAGGGGCTGAGGGGACAGCAGTTAGAACACAAACATAACAAAGATGCCTGAAACACCCTCTGGAGAAACCCAGAGGGGAGAGGAAAGCAGGGAAACCATCTTCCTAATTCCTGCACCACACCATGGTATGAACTGCCCCCCAGGAAACTTCTCCCCTGCTCCTAGTTTTCTGAGCTTACTTCCACGATTGGCACAACCCTCTGTTCTCACAAGATTTTCAAGCAGGTTTCTAGCCAGGACACCACTACTTTATTTTTATTTATTTAGTAACAGCAACATCAAGACTTTTGATGCATCGTTGTCCCTCCCCAGGTAATTCTTCTTTTGTTTTTTTACTAAGTATCATCAGAGAGAAAATCAAAAGAAATTTAGATCAAGAACAACAGCCTTCAAAATTCTGTTTTCTTCCTTGAAGGAAAAAGGGGAGAAGAAAAAACAAACAAATCCAGGGCCACTTGGTGACAGAGCTGGAGAACTACCATGCCTCAAAGGAAAATTTACTCCAGAGCAGTACTGATCAACAGCATCCCATATAAAGCATTAAAGGGAAAAGTTAGCTCTGCCCATATATGGATTCAGGAATATTTTCTGAAAGGAGAAGAAAGAGCTTACAGGCTGAGACACATAGATTATTTTGTCTTCACATCTTTTAAGGAGGCAAAAGGAAGATCCCACGTGTACGATCTCCACTATGTAACGGTACACTTACAACAGCGAACTCTTTAATTCCAAATTGGTTCCTAGCTATCTACAGAACCAGATGAAAGATTCATTGAACAATGACATAAAAAATGAAAAGCTGAAAAAGACTACAACAGAATAGTTTTGCACATGTATCAACTCTAAAATGCAGAGTTACAGATTATCTACTAATACAGACTATACCATATGGATGGTTAATACAAAACCTTTCTGCAGTGATTATTTTCAATCTGGCATGAGAATGTTCTTTGCCTTCTTTTCTCTCTCTCCCTCCCATCCCTTATTGCCTTCTCTATTGTCATGGCAAATTTCTAAATTTGCTTTCATTCTGTGGTTAGGTAACACCAGATTTTGAAACTTTGTCTTTCTGAGTATATATATAATTCTGGTCTCCAGGCAAGATTTAATATGAAGCAGCATTAAACTCATGAAATGCAAAAATCTGAAACTTTGGAAATGTGGATAGCAAGGAGGCAAAACCAGTCCCCACAGCACGTACAGAAAAGTAGCATCTTTTTCTGGATCACACTCTGGTCTCAGCAAGATCAGGAGATTTCACCAGAGCCACAGTTTTATTTTCTCATATGTATTTGCAAATCCCTCTTCATTGCCAGTGTGAGGCAGGTAAATACATCAACATTAATGAGTGAGAGGCTGCCCTGCATGACCTACAATTAGTATATTATACGCTGTCAAAGTTGTTTTCCAAATATTTCAGTATTAGATTTAACAAGGAGAGAAAACGAGCAGTACCAAGCCATACACAGCCAGCAGTGCCACAGAAAATGTGGGGATCAACCCTTTGAGGATCCTATGTAATGATGTGCAAACTGCTGTTCTCTTGACAGTAATGAAAACAGGACAGGGAAGGCACCCGTCCTCAGGTTACAGATGGTGACTAATAAATCGGATGTTGTAGAGTCTGGTTTACTGCAGAAAGGTGAATTCAATGAAAACCTGTTCCAGGTGGGTGGTTCTGCAGCCCACAAACAGAGCACAGGAAAAACACGCTTCTGCAGAAACCTCACGAAAAGCCACTATCCAGCCTTGGCACATTGTCTCAAAAGAGAGAACTGATGTATTTTGATAAAAAAGATTGAGGAAAATAAGTAGGGTTACCTCTGGATAATAGCATTTTTGGAAATTATTCCTTCTAAATCTTAAATTTACACATAGAATTGCTATAGGGCTGAGGTCAAAATTTAAAACCAAAACAATGGTAAAACTCCAGCTGTTTGTGCCCAAAATAATGTTAAGAATTTTACCATTAGGAAGTTGCATGTTCACGTTACATTTTGAAATTTTAGTTTACTTTCAGAATCAAAATGTGCCATTGTCTGACTATGATAACCTGTTACAGGTTTTGTCTATTTTGAAAAAAAGTAATTTTTAAATTGTGAAAATGAAACTGTACTGTACATATGTAACAGAGGGTATCAGATCAGAGTTGTGAAAATAGTTCATGTACTCGGTTGGATGGCCCTCCCTTCGCCATCCCGCTTCTCAAAAAGCAAGTTATTCTTCCTTCTCTCTCTTGCCTCACAGGAAAGAAATAAAAACTTAGAAGAAACAAAAGTTCATCTTATTTGTTCACAGTGTAAAAAAAAGAACAAAAACCCACACCAAACCCCCCCCCAAAAAAATAAACTATGCTTTCCAATAAATCCATGCCAGATAGTACTGTAAACAAACATTACCCTGAATAAAGAAGCAGCATAAAGCTAACGGCACAGATTTCAGCAACTGGAAAATTTCATTAGCACAAGTGGTGTAATGGCATGTAATTCATTAAGTTACTTTTCAGCAGTAAAACTAAGTTTTGCTTAAGAGTAACGCGCAATGGTTTTATATGACATGCAAATTCAAGAGCTGCAAAAAATCCACAGAAAGGGCATTAAAAGGACTTAGGGAAACTTCCCTTCTGTCAGGTAAAGTTTCATGGAAAAGGTAGGCTTCTATTGCAAAATAATGTGAATTTGCCCTGATTTTCTGAACAGCAGCGGCTGGGGGAAAAGCTGCACAAAATCAGAACCAGAGTCGGTGTTTGATGTCTACTTTTTATTACAGACCTGTGGAGAACAGACTGCAGTTTAACCAGGGAGCCAGGCTGTGGGACCATCCCATGCTTCCATCCTGGGAAAGAGGGGATGAGGAGCACGCGGGCTGCCCGCCCTGCCGCGGGGATGTCAGGACTGCCATCACACCTGACATTTCGGCTTCCTGGCAGAAAGGTTGCTCCCACCCCAGTCATATCCATCTGGAAAAGTTAAGAGTGTCCTCCTCTGGGTTGCTGTGAGGGTTCATATCCTCCCAGGCAGAGAGAGAATCTGAGCTTGTGTCTCCCACATCATTCATGAGGCTTCCAGAAGCTGCTGAATTACAGAATTTATTTGTTTTCATAAAAAGATGCAGAAAAGACAATTTGATGTCAAAGTTTAATTTCAGGTCAAATGGAATTGTCCTGGTTTTTAGCTGGGACAAAGCTAGGTTTCTTTTTAGTTGCTTAAGTAGAGAAAAACTTTTTTTTAAACATTATGAACCAATGAGAGGAACTTTCAGTTTGGATTCAAGCTAAAATCTTGTTTCTTTTCTGGGAAGCTGAAGGGATAAAGAAGAATAACTTGCTTTTTGGGAAGTGAGTTGGAGAAGGGAAGGCTGTCCAACTAGGTGAATCCACTGTTTTCACAACCCTGATCTGATCACCTCTGCAGAACCAGCTACTGGGGGATGAGGGCTGATGCCTACACTCAACTTTGCCATATCCCCTGACCCAGCTCTGCAGGACCCCAGCCCTGAGGCGGAGGATGCCCCCAGCCTCACAGCCAGCTGCATTCCCTCTGCTGGGTGGGAAGGCCACCCTTTTGGAAAGGACAGCCATGGGGCACCAGGTCTTTTATGCCACACATACGATGGGGCCAAACCTTCCCCACCGTCACACACTTGGTCTGTGCCGAATCAATGGGCCCCAGCAGAGCCGAGTGTCCACGCAATGCCAGGGCTGGGTTTGGTCTCCAGCTCAGACCTAGACCTCACACACAGGATGCGAGTATCTGCAGGATCTTCAACATCTCCTGTAACGTACCTTTGGATCTCACATGTTCCTGACTAAGAGTATAACTACACCATACATTGACTTGGGCAGAAAGTTCAATTACAACATTTCTACCCTTTGCTGCTCATTCCCACCCCATGCCATAGTTCGCAGCCCCCTCAGATGTGTTAATACAACTTCTTGTACTTGTGTATTTTGCAGAAGTTTACTGTAAATCAGATCATTAAAAATCTGTGTTAAAAACAATCCTTTGGGGGAGGGGGCAAGTAAAGCTATTTTGTAGGAAAAGTACACACATCTAAGACACAAAAAAGTCTCTCTCCAAACAGCCCCAAACCCAAATTATTGCATTATTTTTGGTGCAAAGACCACTTATTTTGGCAGATTGTGCAAGTCAGCTGCCCAAATAAAATCACCCAGGCTTTCTTTCAAAACATTCCTATCACAGACTAGTTGTTGTTCATGCAAACTACAAGTAAAAATTCTTAGTTTTAATATAAATTGTAGTAATACCAGTGAGAGGAGTTGGTGTTACTAATCTTTGCTCAAACGTCCCAGTTACACATTACTCAGGAAATGTTTCCCAAGTTCACACCTTGTGATTTAGTGAAGTACACTTCTGTCCCTGCAATTAACCAAGTAACTGGCAAAACCAAACACAAACCTTGTACTGACAGAAAATCAAAAAATAGAATCACAGAATCATAGAATGTTGAGTTGGAAGGGACCTACAAGGGTCATTGAGTCCAACTCTCGTCCTAGCATAGGCCAATGCCAAGACTCAGACCATGTGTCTGAGGGTGCTGTCCAAATGTTTCTTGAATATTGTCAGGCTTGGTGACATGACCACCTCCCTGGGGAGCCTGTTCCAGTGCCCCACCACCCTTTGGGTGAAGAACCTTTTCCTAATGTCCAACCTAAACCTCCCCTGGCACATCTTCCTGACATTTCCCCTGGTCCTATCGTTGGTCGCCAGAGAGAAGAGATCAGCACCTGCCCCTCCTCTTCCCCTTGTGAGGAAGTTACAGACTGCAATGAGATCTCCTCTCAGTCTCCTCCAGGCTGAACAATCCAAGTGACTTCAGCCTCTCCTCATACCCTTCCCCTCTAAACCCTTCACCAATTTAGTGGCCTTCCTCTGGACACTCTCTGGCAGCTTTATATCCTTTTTGTACTGTGGTGACCAGCAACAGTAGGCCACCAGCAACAAAACAAGTACCGGGAGAAATCCAAAAAGTCGGATTTTAGCACAGGAACACCCCAAGCCCTGCTTGGCATTCTAGGAACTGGGAGCAAGCTTACATTTTGGGGGGAGCTAA
>NW_010335494.1:48141-48458 GCF_000700745.2 Antrostomus carolinensis
GGGGGAAAAGGTAAATTTTGGTGGAGGAAAAAAAAAAAAAAAAAAAAAAAAAAAAAAAAAAGGAAACAGCAAACTTTGAAGAGTTGTTCAAGATCTCCAGGTGAAAAGCGTGAAGCTGCACATGCACACCGCGCTACCGGTGATGCCACCCGCCCCAGTTAACTGCGGGAAAGCGAGACCCAGCCCAACACTGATGGCGGGAACTGGCATCTCAACCCTTCCCGTGAGCCGGACCCTTCCTTTGCCAAAGCGGAGAGTCACGCCCCGCAGGGCGAGTCCTCGCTCCCTTCCCCCGTCCCCGCTGCGTGGGGTCCCGT
>NW_010335495.1:0-14199 GCF_000700745.2 Antrostomus carolinensis
TCCCCACCGTCAGGCTGGTCGGTACCTGCCGGGTGAGTCCCTCACTGTTGCCAGGTGCAATCCTTTCAGATGCTGACACCCCCGTGCGTACCGGGGTCGCCGGACCCTTAACGAGGCCGGCTGGGAGCTCAGTAATGTACTAGCACGGAAAAAATTGAGTGTCTGTGAGAATAACGTAAAGGCCGGTATCGTGGCACTTCATCAGTTTCACTGAGGAGTTGTTGACCTGTGGGACTTACCGTTGTGAATTTTGCAGGGGATGTACTGGGGTCAGTTCTCTGTAGCCTTCCAAGTACATCTCTCTTAGCAATAATAACAATAATATACCATTAAAGTTAGATGGAAATTAAGTGACTCTTCAGCTTTCTCCAGTTTCAGATGCACTTGCAATTCTAAAGTTACTGAAGTTAAGCAGTATGGGAGACATTTCTTGTCTTGCCCAAAATACTATACTTTGGGTACAGCTGTATGTGTGGTTACACCTTTTCCACTTGCTGTGGAGGTAACCAGATGTAATTCTACTTATCTCAGTTCTATTAAGCTGTAGCTGTTATAATTTAATTGCCATAATTTATTATTTTTTCTCAAATGTTTAATCATCAGCACAGTTCAGTTTTAACAGAAACCTCTTGATAGGGTTTGTGACCTATTAGAGAGAGATTTGGATGAACGAGTGCCACGATCGCGTTCTAAGAAAGAGGTTTGCCTGGTTGAGTCTGTATTTATGCCAAACTAAGTATTATGTCTTTTTTTTTGGGGTGAGACCAAACAGGCTAATATTAGACCCCTGCTGGGGCAAAAACCCAAAGTGAGAGCCACCTGCTTTTCAGTGGCTTGTGGGACCAATTAGGTTTGGCTCGCAGTGACCTGGAGCACTGTTGCTATCGTAATCTTGCATGCGGAAGACTTGAAAAGTACATGTGTAAATACAGCTTCTTCCAAAGACAAAATCTATTTGTTTATCACTTATTGCCAGGAATACTTTATTATTTCCCTTACAATCTCAATTTTTTCCATGAATGCCAGGGAGAACATGAGTTGGTAGCTCAGTTTTAATTAGCACTGCACAGGTGTCCTGTCAAAGTTTTTTCCAACAAGAGCGTTAACAGAATTTTAATGGGAGATGCTTATTCATTTGAAGAGCTCTGGTTTAACTCATGGAAGCTTGCAGGGCTTGAATTCTAGCTGAGGAGGGGCTGCTCCTGTTAGGATGTGGACCTGGGCCGATATCAACCTCTGCAGCCGCTGCTCGGTGTTCCCTGCTAGCTGGGGGAGGAAGGGAGGGACGAGTGTTGGAGAAGGGGCAGGTTGTTGGCTTCCTTCAGTGAAGAGTCCTTTACTCTGCGACTTGCTTCCCCCAATTGTTTGCTATAGTCCAACCTTGTTAAGTTTAAAGTGATACTTCAAATTTTTCTCTTCTCCCATGCTTTCTGTCTCTGGGGAGGTCTTGTTTGGTCATTGATTCTGGTGCACATTTTGAGTCCCCAGAGCCTTATCTAGTCAGAGTGTGTAAATGATATCTACCATGGATGTGTTTTCTTTTAAAAAGTTTCAATTTTTCTTTCTCTGGCATGCAAAACATCTTTTAATACCCCAGCATCTTGATGCCCACTTCTAGGAGCAATGTTTTGAAGTTAATTGCTAAACCAGCAGGGGGAACACAAAACTTTCTGTCTATGAAATCTCTCTTCCTACTGCAATTGCAATTTGTTAAAACTTTGGGCCTGTACTTTTGATAGTATTTCTTTAGAAGATGAATTTCAATTTACTTGAAAAAAACCCAAACAAACCCACAACCATACATTGGAATAAACACATTGGTTTTGAACGCTTGTTTATTAGTTTGCTCTACCAGGCATGTTTCCCACCTTCTGAATGGAATTTTTGTCGTATTAGCCAGAACTGAACTTGAAAAAACATTAGACCTTTATTTAAGTGAAATTTCTTTTTGTAGATGTTAGAGATGAGTTAATTAAACCCAAGAAGTGATATTTTGAATAATGCTTTAAAGTTTTAGATGATGAGCTAGATAAAATATTTTCACAGTAAAACTATTACTCTGTTGCATTTATGATTGTATATAGAAATCTTGAGAGCTAAAGTTGAGCTGTGAAAAAATTGTATTCTCACAAGAAACTATTTCTAGTATTTAGGGTTTCCACAAGAGAGAATATTTTTAGCTATTCTCTTAGGTTTTAAGAAGTCATTACTAGCTTATTTTTGTAAAGGTCAACTGACACTCCCAGCATGGATCAATAATGACTTTTCTTTTTGATTTGTATTGACATAACAATTGATTACGTTTTTGCACCAGGAATACTGAATGTAAAGGCTGTTGTCAAAGAAGATTATCTGGATTACTTGCGTTAATCCATATTGGTTTCTGGTCTGTGAAATCTGATGCAGCCACATGGCAAATACTGAAGGTGTGGGTGTACAGACCGGTTGCTGAATGCGAAGTCAAGATGGGAATTTGCAGCATGTCAGCTATTCCCCGGTAAAGAGCCAGGGAACAGGCTCTTCACGTGCAGGAAATGTGAGATATCTTGGTGCTTATACTTTGGGGTTAAGCTGTTTTACACTGATGGTGGGGTAAAAACATGCCTGGAAGCATTTGCCTTGGAGTAACCGATTTGCTACGTGTGAGTGATAACAATTGTATATTCTCCTGGCCTTACGTCTTCTTAGAGCAGGTGGAGACAAAATAAAGTTCGATTGAAATTGGTAGTCCTAGGTCAGGTTTAAAGGAAGAGATGTAAGCCCCTCTGATTCTGGAATGGCACTAACTGAGTTATTAAATGAATATGAATTTTTTTCCGTTGTTTCGGTGACCAGGTGTACAGATATTCCAGTGGCGACGCATTCTTCTCTTAAGAGCATTGTCTGACATTGCCAGATACTAAAGGTACAAAAAGATGCATGTTAGGTTCCACTGATGATCTCCCTCTTCCATCATTTTTGTGGAATCAAAACTTTCTCACCTATGTGGTTCTTTGAGATGCTGCCATACATAGTTTGTAAAGTCCAAGTGAGATTTCTGTTTTAACGTTATTTGAAAATAGCGCTAAAACTTTGCCTAATTTGTTTTGCAGTTCTTTTGCTTGCTATCTCCAGTAATACTCTGTTAACGTTTAAGACATGAATTACCAAGTCTTGGGCAATTTATGTAGATCTCGGAAAATACTCTATGGGATACAGATTGCAAATATCTTTGCAATCGCTTTACTTTTGATCTAGTTCCACAAAATGTTTATGTGTTATAAATAGGCATTACTTCTATGGCAGTAATGTTTGTGGTGATCAACAGCGGTATGCTAGTTTCTAGCCCCTTTGCCATCAAAACATACTAGCAGAGAAGCAGTGCAATTGGAATTGCTTTATCCATAACTGTGGATTCGCATTTTTATGTGTTGGCAGTCATCCAACAGAGCAGCATTTCTTGTCCTGTGACAGCAACAATTAACTCTATGGTAGCCAAAATGAAACAGATTTATACTTCTCTAAAAAAAATCACTGAAAGAGGGAGTTTAAAGCTGCTAGTTAGTATATATCCCATCTTTTTTATTTCCAGTCTGGCAAAATAGAGTTTTTAAAAGAATATCCTTTATGACCTTGAATATCTAAATAGTCAGATTCGTCAAATTCAGCAGAGAATATCTCATATATTACATTGTAAGTGTAATATTGTTGAATTGTACTGCTTACCAATAATTATGACTGGCAAAATATGCTCATTTATGGTGTATTTATAATGAAATAAATTACTCTTGAGGAAAATGTGAAAATCATTATTTCATATTAATTCTGTGAATAGTACTTTAAAATGAGCTATTTGTTTATTGTTGACAAAGCTAATTCCATTATATTTAGCACTTCTCTAATTTCAGTACACTAGTTGGCCAAGTTCAGATTTTTTTTTTCTTTTTTTCTCTTGCAACATGTTGTAAGATTTTGGGAGCCAGCTGGAAAGGGCCCCTCTTTTAAAAAAGTTTAGTTGTGACCTTGCAAGAGACCTGTTCAGACTGCAGCAGAATAGCTTATCTAGAAGTCACGGGTCTGGAGCAGGTTAATTACAGAGCTGACATGTATAGGTTGTTTTCTGCACAGAAGGCAATAGGGGCTGTGATACATAAGGTTACATTGATGATTCTGAAAAATAATGGCACTTCACTTTTATACTCTGATTTCCTTTGTAAGCATAGGCATTTTCTGCTGGAAATCAGTGTAGGTTCATTGTGTGAGTCAGGGACAATAAAAGAATCCCAGAGTAACCAGTGAGCTTACTGTAGAGAACTGCTGAATGCATGCATGTGTTCTTTGCCAAGAAGCTGGAGGTGGATTGAAGAGCAGTATGTCCTCTTTTGTCTTAGATTTGTAGAAGTAATTTCTTAGACTACAGCTGCATTTGACACAATGTGATTGAGAACTATGACAGTATTTTATCACCAATGCAGTACTGTGTTTTTGACAATGATTTGAGTGTTACAAAACAACTATTGTGGTAAAGGTGAACCTTTTCTTATATCAAATATCAAGGCTTCTGCATTAATGGACCAAGTCACTCCTCCAGCATGTGCACCTTGTGTTATGTGATGGATTAGTTCCTCCCTCCAGTGTTTAAAATGACCAGTGTTTCTGAATACTTGTAGATTCGGTGATTTGGTTCACTCTGGTGATGTGGTGCAGCGATTTCCTTCTGGCATACGAGATGCACAAATTATTTATATGAATATAGGAATTTATTGTGGCCTTCCATCTCTGTAACATTGTATTCAAAGCTTTTTACAGTGCTTGTGTATACATCCAATATAAAATAATGAAAGGCAGGAAATTCTATATGCTAAAAATTACATGGCACTATATCTGCATTTTGAGTGGAACATGCCAGTGATGCGTATCTTGATTGAAACAAATCCTCATTGTGATGCTTGCAAATGATAATGAAAATTTTGCATTGACCTGAACATGTTTCTTGGCCCAACGAAGTAAATTACACTGGTTATTTGGGAGACAATTAGGGAGAGGGTAGATTACTCCTACGTGGAGGGAAGCTTCTTTTGACTCATTCTTTTAACTGTGTAGCACTTTAAGGTCTTCCCTATTTGTGTGGGAGAAGTTTCCTATCTTACAGATGCGCATCTGAAAATTTAGTGGCTAACAGCTAAGTTTTGATAAAAGTATTTATCTTGTGTTTAGCAACCTGAAGAAATAATTTACTAATCTACCTGCTTTCTAGAGTCTGCCTTACTCTAGAAAGCAAAATTCAATACAGGCTGCTTTTGGTGTGTGGTGTAACTTAAAAGTACCTAATAGTTAATATTTTAACTTGTTAATTTACATCTTATAGTATCTTATGGCCAGTGACGGTAAGGAGAGCTGACTTGTATCACCTCATCCAACTCCCCTGTAATGGGAAATGCTGGTTTTCAATCCTGTTCAATTTGCTGACCACTTCCCCCGCCCGCCCTCAAAGGATTGCATCCTTATATAGCAAATTTATGCTTAATGCCATAGTCTTGCTTTTCATTATTGCCCCTTGTGGGTTTCTGAAAATTAACCCAGAGACTTTCAGGTATTTGTGGACCATGGTTTCAAAAACACTTTTCTAAATGTATAGAGGTCACTTCAAGATTTTTAAATCCAACAGAGATTGATTTAGCTTTTTTCCTGGTAGGAGGGTTCCAGATAGAATATTTATAGATACAGTTCTAAGGTTTTACAGTTTAGTCTTGAAAAAATAACAGCATCAAGCATTAATTGACAGAATAATTTGCTGAAATCTTTTATCCTGAGTGGAAGAAGCCTTGCTGAGTTGGTAGTAACTTTCCATCCTGCTATGGCTCCTTCTCCACAAGGAGATGCCTTCCTTGGGGTTATATCTGTCTTGATAGGTACTTTAGAGCTGTTATCTGTTTAGTTTAGGTGTGCAATTAGAAACTGAGCCAAGTAAAACTTAAGATAAATGAAATTTGTGTGAGGTTGTTGGCTGCTACTGTGTTTATAAAGAGTAAGATAGTCTAGTGCCAGGAAAGCTATTCTGTTTCCAATTAGAAACCATAAAAAAAAGTAATTAGGCCAAAGAAATTTAACTATGAGGAGGAAAGATTTGAGAGATTTGTTTCATGCAATTTATGATCCTCTTGTTCAGCCTGAAGATTCCTATGCACTAGAAGTGTTTCTGTTTCAGGGTAAACTTTTCAGAAGCAGCAAGTCCCATTTAAAAAGCATGAGCCTGGTTCCTGTTAGTTGTGGTGAGGTGTTACTGATTAAGTTCATTTGGAACCTGAGATTTATTTCAATATAGACTTGAGACTCACAGATTTCTTGGGCTGCCATGAAAACTTTAACCCAGTCTTTACATATGTATGTTTCTAGAAGCTTTTGTTCTTTTTGCTACCTGACTGTTCATCAGGATGATGACATATAATTGTGCCACCGGTATAAGAACAGTGAGGTTTTTTTTTTTCATTCATCTTCTAACCAGAAGGTGGAAACAGAACAGCCTGCAGTAGTGTTGTCTTTCTAGGCAGGTTTTGTGGGAGGGCTGCTGAGGCCATGTCGAAGTCCTGTTATGACCTTTTTTGCTTGTGAAAGAAGAGACTAACTGTGAGTTGCAGAGAAAATAGGTGGCTGAAGCTGATACTAGATTGCGGAGTGCTCAAGCTATTATAGTGTAAGAACTGTACAGCATCCCAACATCTTGTTTTCTCCACTCCCTTTAGAGATGCTGTGAGGTAGGATGTCCCTGAGGGCTCTGTGTTAAAGTAGAAAAGTTCTGATTTTCTGACCAACACGTAGGGTGTTGGTCTTGTTAAACCTGGTTTTCAGTGCCTTGTGCGCTCCCTTCTGTAGAGATTCAGCAACCTCTAGGAATTTCTGCTGTTGTCAGAAATGAATCTGTTCCAGTCTCCTGCTTGTGGAAGAGTCTCGTGTACTCCTTCCACTAAATGACTCCCAAATGCATTTCCTTCCCTTCCACCTATTGAAACCCTCCTACATCCTGATCCTGTAAGAGGCTATTCTCTTGTTTACACTTGGTAAGCAAAACCTTGCCCATCAGCCTGTAAAGATTTAGCTGCATACCTCCCTGTATTTGGGGGAAGGGAAGTCCTGGGAACATACAACAAAATGATTTTTTTTTTTTCCTGTTTCTGTAAACTGTTACTTCTGTGCTGTATTGTGCAATGATTATTCAGCTGAAACAGTGTCTGGTGTCATGACTATTTTTCTGATTAAATTCACAGCAATTTAAGTCAGGTGATTTTTTTTTTTATTTTTTATTTTTTATTTTTTTTTTAGAAAGAGTTGAGAAGCTGAAGGGAAAGTTGGTTGTGAATAATAATGAGAATAGACATCTCCATCCAAACCAGAGCTTTATGCCAGCTGTGGGCAAAATATATACCAGGTAACAAAACCAACCTCAGTAAACTGTTAGTAAAAAGGTGGAATGGTTTCACATCTTTTATGGACTAATTTGTGTGTATTTTGTGGCTTCCTGTAACTTGGCAGGCTACATTGTAATACATTAATAAGAAAATAAATAAACAAAATGTTAAAACAAAAGTCACATGGAATAAAGGGGCACAATTGCTAAATGGCATAAAACATCTTCCCTTGGCACTTGTCCAGTTCCCATAGCCTTTAACTGTGACTTGTTGAAATGTCCCATTACAAGCACAGCAGCATGTGAACTGCAGGACATCAGAGTTACTTTTTCCCTGGGCTTTGATGTGTCAGGATTTTTAGTTTTATTACTATTCATATATTCCCTGAAAACAAAACCACTTTATTGTTTCTAAAACAGAATCTGTCCACTTAATAGTTTATGAATAAGTTACTGTTTTGATTTCTGAATGGTGAAACTTCATGTATATGACTTGGATATAGACATTAAAAAAAATAAAAATTAAAAAATTCAGTTCCACATTAATATTTGCTAACCTTATTAGTCATCTTTCCAACCTGTATGTGTGCAAATTACACAGAACTGATGGAGGATAAATACCATCTAGTAAAAAATAAATCTGCTAGAATGCATATTTAATAGGAGTAGGGTTATAAATAAACTCTTTCAAAAAACTGTTCTGTTCCTAAGTTTATAGAACTGCTTGTGTAGTTAACCATTTGTGATTTTTTTTTTTTTTAATTGAGCTTGAGTGTAGTTGATTACAAATGATTGCCTTTTCCCTTATGCATGGAATGCATGTATTCATTGTATTCGTGCAGGGAACCAACATGGACAAATGGGAGAAAAACTGGTTAAATAATTTAAATGGTTGCCATGTGTAAAACAAACAAACAAAAAGTGGAACAGCTTTGGCTGTGAAGGCCTTCTTGGATGGCCTAGAAACTTGGGTTCACGTTGCTATGGCAAAACAACACGAAGGGACAGATCCTGCTGGCTTTGCTCAAGTGTCCCCATTAACTTTGGTGGGACTTGTGGTGTGACTTAGAGGAGGAAGATTTTTGGCTCGCTTTGGTAGAGAAGTGTTTGTTAGCAATGTTGTAGAGAGCTGTGCAGCCTCTGGCACTGTGCATGGAAAGAGGAGGGAATTACCAGAGTCACTGGTGATAAGGAGGAGAGGAAGTGGAAGTTATTCTTCAGGCAGTAAAGGAAAAGGTTAGACAACGAGGAGGATAGAGTTAAGGCAAGGGGAAAAACTTGTGTGGGAAAGGTAGGTGGTGATCAAAGAAACAGATGGTGACTGTTGGGGAAAAAGGCTTAAGGGAGCAGAAATAAAAGGGGAAAATAAAGCAATAAGAACCCAATTCAGCAATAAATGTGGCAAATTCCTATACCGTGGAAGCCTTTAATAGGAAACAGAAGCACCTCCATATCTGTGGCTGTGGCCACCTGCAGGCATGTATGTTGCTAGGTTGAACTGTGCACAGAAGCTTTGAAAAAGTAGGCAAAAATAAATTTACCAGGAGAAGAAAAGTGGGTAAAATTTGAAGCTAAGGAGACCACTGATCTCAAGAAGAGTAATATGTAATAGGTATTTTGCTAGAAGGACAGGAACAAGCTGAGTAGAAGGGTGCTGAAATGTTCTGAAGAGAGAGCTTAATCCTGGGATTTATACTTGGTCATTTTCGTTTGTAGTTCTTCAAGCATTTTAGGGCAGAGTCCTGTCCCCTTTTTGGAGAGCGGTAAGCAGGCATGGGCATGGATACCTTTCTGTTGGTGGCAGAACAGCACAGAATGTGATTTCTTAGTAACAAGCCATCCATATGCCACAGAGCCTTACGTCCTGGTTAGCCTCTCTCAGGGAGGGCTGGGAAATCCTTAGTGCAAAGGTTTTATGGTTTTTTTGTTTGCTTGTTTGTTTGGTTTTTTTAAGAGTAAGCAGTGTGCTTCTAACTTCTGAATTCTATGGTCTTGTAGTATTAAAGGTGACTTTTTAGTTCAAAGGATAGCTTTAAAAATCCACAAAAGACTGGAATTCTGAGGAAGATCAGTAGCAGATTTTTACAAAGAAAAAATATTTTGGTTAAGGAAGGGTAGACACATAACAGCTTGTACTGAAGTGATTTGTATTTTGTGCTTACTGCTGCAGGATCTAACAAAGTCAGATTCTTTTAAATGCCATTGAGTTAAGGAGTGTTTGTTTTCCTCTAGCTTAGAGTAGCAATGAGATCTATCCTTCCGGCTGCGCTGACAGGCGAGTCAGCACATCCCAGTATCCTCTAAAAGCATCATATTTTTCACTGGTTTCTACCTAAGCTTTATGTATTGAAATTCTCATGAACATTAGAGGCTTCTACTTTGAACCAAATAAAAAACTCATACTTCCTCCTCTTCTTATCCTCATGTACTTCAAAATGTGTTTCTCCCCTTCCACTCCCCCAGTCTTCTTTCAAACCTAATAAAATCTAGTCGTAGTAACATTTTTCCTGATGGTCCCAGTAGCACTCATTCCTGGTTGCATCTGCAAAATGATACTTCTCAAGGAAATGGGCTCTTTTGTGCTTTTTAGGCCCTCACTTTTATCAGGACTGGTGGCCTTTATGACAGAAAACTTCAGTGAAAATGGCCCCAGCAAACTGGGCCTATTAGAGCCCTCAGTGGCTCCAGCTACACACGTCCTCTTTTGTCAGCCTTTCTTGCAGCTTGTAGTAGTAAAAAGCATTGGCATGAAAACAATATTTTTAGTAAACTCGAAGCTCTCATGTCATCTTCTCTTCCTCATTGGGATTTTTTGGTTATACTTTTAATATGCCCTTTCGTGACCTCAGTTACACAAATAGCTACCCAGATATACCCCAAAGGAAAAGACGATTCTTCTGGAAATTTCTTTTGAATCTCAAATTGACTAGCAGTCGTGTTTACTTCTTGGATAAATAATTTAGCTTCTTGATCCCTTTGCACAGCTTGCTTCTCTTATTTCAAATGAAATATCCCCCTATTCTGTGGAGTGCCTCAACTTTTCCTAGTTTTCAGGTTTCACATCTTCTAGTGACAGCAGGTTTCACACTAAAGCAAAATCTGGCATGTTTTGCACCACAACTGAATTTTTCTCACTTGTTTTCTTATTAATTTCTCTTTGGTACTGCCAGATGGTTAGATAATAGCAGCTTCATAGCAGACTTCCATCACAGGTGAGGATGATCAGGTTTTTCAAAATACTGACAAATTGCGTGCTTAGGAGGCTTACTCTTAAATGAATTATTAGTAGCATTTTCCTCTGTGCTTTTTGACTTGAATTGCTGCTATGTAGCTGACAGTTGGGATGTCATCCGTCCTAAATTCATGAAACTTGCTGTCAGTCTGTCACCTTTTCACATTGACTTTCCAGGTTTGAAATTTGCCCTCTCTTTTAAGTTTGTGAATGTGTATCTTGAAGCAAATGAGCCCTTTCTTTAGAAAGCTCTTCCTAATTTTCATTTAAGTCTCCGTTATTTACCCTTCATGAGCTGGCAGAATTGGAGTAGAAGCCTAGGGCTTTTTGATTGTATACTGCCTACTGCAAGTTATGCCTTGTAAATGCTGTTGGTCAGTGTGTTGCGATAGGAATTAAATCACTCTTTCATTTTTACATACAGATGGAAATGTGTATGTATTCACTCTCCCTTTTAAATCATCTTTTCCAAATCCAAGTCAAATCAAAACTTGGCCTTTTAACATACTTAGGTGGTTGGCACAGAATGGGATTCTCAGCTGCTCTCCACAGCATTCACTTTGTCTCCAGCTTTTTCCCTGTGCTCCCTATTTCTGCACAACTTGTATGCCTTATAAAAATGTCACTGAAGAATGAGAGGTTTGTGCTGATGGAAGAGTGTTTTCCTGTTTGGTGTACTGCTGAGCGTATGAGCTGTAGTTGCTCTTACTGGTTTCTCTTTTGTTTGTTGTTGTTGATGAAATAGTTATATATCAGGAACTCGAGTTTCAGAATGCTTATTCATTGCCTGTTTGCACATATGACACCTTGCAGGACATTAGATGACCTTTTATAGCTAACACTGTCTGGAAACCTCATGATTTGCTGTATTTGATCATTTTTCTTTATGGCAGCATTTAAAAAATTGAGCTAGCAACCAAATACTCTCAGTGAGTAGATTTGGGTTTCTTTTCATCTAGAGAAATAGCAACAAATGATTCCAGCTTCTGTTTGACTTCCCTAATGATGTTCAATATCTGTTGTAAATTCCTCATGGCTTGCTGTTTTGGCATTCAACCTGTTTGATTTGGATTTTCATGTTCAAAAACTTCTGTGTTAAAGGATTGTCCAACACTCTTGTCTACAATTTATTATTTCTGTTTAATAAAGGTTGGCCTTCATTTACCACAAAGTTCAGTATCCCTCATGGATCTGAGGGTTTAGCTATATAACCTTGCACTCTAGGGGGAGATGAGGGATATCTAGGAACTCAATGCTTCCAGTAGGTTCAGGATGAGTAATTTTTACAAGCCTTGTAAATTGTCCAAGGAAGCTGTCGTTTTCTGAGTTTTTCCTGTTTTGGGCTGTCTCTAGCATTGGTCTTGTGTGTGTGTGTGTGTTTGTCCTTCTCCAGAACCTTTTTCTTGAAGATGAACCCATCTTCCACAGAATGTAATGGAATAAATCTTTAGGTAAATCATGCTTGTTTGGGCCTTTAGGGTGGACTACTGTGGCTTTAGGAGGCTGTGTTACATTTGTCTTGCTATTCATGACAGCAATTCATTGCAGTGTCTTGTTACCTCAGTTGTGTTGTGTGCCAGTGTTGTAGTTGTACATAATTTTTTAAATATATTGATTCTAGCAAACAGTGGAAAGAATAGTTTGTGCCAGAGAACCTGTAAGTGATGAAACATTCATCCTCAGTAACAGTGATATGTTTTAAAGTTGGAATAATGTTGTTACGTGAATAAGTAGGTATTTGTTTATTTACCAAAATATTTTTTTCCCTAAGGTTAATATCTATTCCTAAGTTCAGGGCCAATTTTAAAAAGAACAATGCATGGAAGAGAACAAAAATACAGTTTGGTATTTTTTGCTGCTAAGGCATTTTAAAACCTCCCAAGATAATTTCACAGGTTCTTAATTTTTGAGGTCAAGGTTTTAGGTTAGTGTCACTAATAATTATTTTCACAGGTAGTGACGAGTCTTGTATAGTTTGTCTGTTGGAAAATAATCTCCAGTTTGGGATATCTAATTGTACGTTAATCATACATAACATTGTGAATAGCAGATAACAAGATACTCAGATCTTGTTTACACTGTGCAATGTGATACGTGTACCTCTTTAGAGTCAGGAGTAAACTCCTTTTCCCCAGATTGAGCACCAGTAGGCAGAAGACAAAGATTACGAGGTGGCATTACTAGAGTTACCATTTCTTCATTCACTGCTGTTATCTGACAATTTTTCTAAGGCACTGGAAGGAGAGTGATGAGGAGGTACACAGGGGAGAGAACCAGTTACAGAATTTCAACATAAAATATTGTGTGTCAAAAGCAAACAGGAAACAAAAGCAAATGTGCTTCTTATATGGGACACAGCTTGAAAGTGAATTGCATGAGGCCCCATGTTGTGACAGATACCCAGCTCATTCCTTGTCCCATGCATTTCTGTGCTGCAGAAGCGTGGTGTCTGGGTGCTCCCAGCAGCCTGCGGTGCTTCCTGGGCTCTCCTCCCACACTGGTGGGATCTGGGGCACTGGTGAGACTTGTTAGAGGTGCTGGGAGCCAAATGAAGGATCTGTTGGTGGCTGTAGTTCTGGCCTTGGGCACTCACAGCCTTTTCTTTCTGGGTAGCTGCAGCTCCCTCCGTACAGGGCAGTGCTGTCTCTGCTGAATATCCCATGGAGAAATTCTGCGAAGGAGTTTCTGGTGTTTTCCTCGTAGCTGTAGGAGTGCTACTAACAGGTATCCTGAAGTGCTGGTCTAGGTGCAGGTTTTCCTTGTGCATGGTGTGACAAGTGCTGTATGACAGAGCCTAGCCTTTTGTCTGACTTCGTACTTCATTCCATTCCAATGTCAGCAAGAACCTTTTAAATGGTATTCATGTTGTCATGGTTTAGATTTTGGTCTTGACTCAGCGTTTTGCTATCACTTAGCCCCCATGATGGTTGTTCAGAATTGCTTGCATTACTTTGTGGTGAGTGTTAGTGGTTGCTGAGGCACCATCTGTCATCTTCTGCTCCTTAAGGTTGGTAGTGAAGTAAAGTGGTAAGATGTTTATTTGCTTGAATAGGATACCAGCGTTCTGGTTCTTTCCCTACTTGGTCTGTAGTCTCATTCTAGACATCTAGCTGACTGAGAATAGATTTAAAAAAAACCAAAAAAGTGGAAGAGGATATTGTGCATCTAGTGTTTCCCCTCAAAAATCTGCAGTGTGCATTCTGGGGTCAGAATTTTCAATGTTTTTAATGCCTGCAGGCGTCAGCTGTATCGTCATTTATTTGTATAGCACATTTAAGTTGTTTTACTAACCTGGTATATCATGTCTTGAAATCTCTTAAAATAAAGATTCTCAACAGTTTTATATTTATATTTAGTGTCAAGTGGCCTTGAAAAGTTTTCAGAACTTGTGATACTGAGAAATAATGAGGTAAATTTATCATGTTATCCATAAACCAACTAGAGCCCATGTGAAACATTTCTCCCGTGGTATAATGAAGGTAGCAGCAGATAAATAAACAAACAAATGTTTATATGTCCCAGAGAAAACCTCGGACATGTTTATTTTAAGTATTCAGGCTATGAGTACCATTGGCAGGCTTCA
>NW_010335495.1:14243-15118 GCF_000700745.2 Antrostomus carolinensis
TTTGCTTCCAAGTAGATCACAACTTGCACAATGTATAAGGTGAAAAAGCAACAGCTGCAAAGAAGTATTGAAATACAAGGGGGAAGAATACCGAGCTATCAGTACCTAGGGTATCTGGCAATATAAAATGCACTCCTCTAGTAGTCCTTTAAGAAAGAATTCTGTTTCTCTCATTACAAGAGAGATAATTTTAAGTATCTGGTAACATTTCTGTAAATTATATTTGTATTAAAATGTATTTTTTTACTTCTTTCTGTAGGCAATTAAATGTCTGGAAGATTTGATTTCAAAACACACCATAAATTTCAAAGGAAGTAAATCTACATGAAGAGCTACAAAGGGAGTTGATTTGAGAAGATACAGCACTTGCAAAAATGTCTTCAGGCTGTGTGACTTCAGTGTTTGCTTTGATGATTTTGTACTTTGCAGCTGCAGGTAGGTGGCATTATGTAAATCATGAATCCAGTGTAACTTACTGTATATATTCAGAATTATTGATCAAAAATACTTTTTCATTCTGGAAAAATGTAGATTAGCTAAAGTTTATATTTATGTCTAGGTTTTATATAAAACCATTGTGATTGTAACTGCTGGTATGATGATGTGTGAAACAATGCTGTTCTATAAGAGCATTTTCTTGCTCTTTGTTATTGTGGTGGGTTGACCCTGGCTGGGTGCCAGATGCCCACCAAAGCCCACTCTATCACTCCCCCTCCACAACTGGGCAGGGGGAGAAAAATATAACGAGGTCGAGAAAAGGACAGAGAGAGATCACTCACCAGTTACTGGCACGGGCAAAACTGACTCGACTTAGGGGAAAAAACGAATTTTAATTTACTACCAGTCAGACGAGAGGATAATGAGAAGTAAAACCA
>NW_010335496.1:0-216 GCF_000700745.2 Antrostomus carolinensis
GTCCCCGGCCGCCGTCTTCTCCCCCAGCCCCAGGATGTTCCCCCCAGGATCCCCTGCCCAGGATCTTGCCGGATCCCCCCGGGATCCCCCTTTCACCATCGTATCCCCGGGATTCCCTGCCCAGGACCTTGCGGGATCCCCCGGGATTCCCCTACCACGCCCGGGACCACCGGAGCTGGAGCAGGACCCGCACACCAGCCCCTGACTCACTGCAGG
>NW_010335496.1:397-757 GCF_000700745.2 Antrostomus carolinensis
TCACTGAGGAAGACCCTACTCAGTCCTAAATCAAATCTACAGCTAATTATTTTGAGGCTGAGGAGCGTGGGAGCAAGTCAGCTGAATTCCTCAGCAGGCAAGAAAACTTTCCAAAGCCTCTCACATCATTCTTGTGGGTTTCCACTTCCCCCACGCCCAGCAGTCAGCACCCAACGCTGAGCTGGGGTGGTCGGTCACAACACTTCAGTGCTAAATCTGACCCTGTGTGGCATTAAATAGCCAGAAAATTTAATGCTGTGACAAGCCAGAGCGTGTGGTGGGGGCTGGTGGCTCTGTGTGGACAGTCAGGGGTAAGGTGGTGGGGGCTGGGGGCTCTGTGTGGACAGGCAGGGGGAAGGG
>NW_010335496.1:877-3074 GCF_000700745.2 Antrostomus carolinensis
AGGTATGCTGTGGGTTCTGATCCCTCCTTCCTGCCCCCTTCTGCCATGCCCTGCAGCTGGGGACAGTGCTGGTGGGATCCCCCACGCAGGATGGGACCATCTCCATCCTCACCACCTCGGCGGAGGCGGATGAGCCCCACAGGGTGCAGTTCCCGGCTCCCCACCAAGGCAGCCCCCTGAGCCCGGGGCAGCCGCGCTGGGCCAACTACGTCAAGGGCATCATCCAGCAGTACCGGGGTAAGCAGGGGTTAGAGCCCTACTCGAGTGGGGATGGTGCTCAGCACCCAGCTTTTGGTGTGCTCCAGGGGCTCTTACAGTGCTGGTGTGATACTGCTGGGGATGGTGCTCAGCACCCAGCTTTTGGTGTGCTCCAGGGGCTCTTCCAGTGCTGGTGTGATCCTGCAGCTGCTGCTGGGCCAGTGGTGCTTTCAGCTCCAAAGACCCCTGTGTTTGGGGAGGGGAAGCCCGAGTCACACTCTGCCATGGGTCACCCTGTGTTTTAAAATGGGATATCAGACAGGGGCTCCTCTCCATCAGTTCCCTGTGAGCTGTGGGGGCTCATGGCCCCCCCTCCTCCCTTCTGTCCCCACAGGTGGTCCTGTGCCAGGTTTCAGCGCCGTGATAGCCAGTGACATCCCCCTGGGCGGGGGCCTCTCCAGCTCAGCCGCTCTGGAGGTGGCTACTTACACCTTCCTCCAGCAGCTCTGCCCCGGTAAGGCAGCAGCCGGTCCTGGCCCCTGGTGCCTCTGTTCCCGGGTGGGAGCTGGGATGAGGTGGGGGTGCCCTTATCAAGATCCCCCAGCCCTAGGGGAAACACCACTGGGGGGTGGGTCACAACCCCACAGCGCAGCTGGAGCTGCGGGGCTCACCCAGCCTGACCTGCCCATGCTCCTAAACGCCATGGACCACCCCTGGGGCTGGCTGGGAAGGTGAGAGGATGTTCCCTTGGGAGCATCTTCTCCCCCATTCATGTCCCCAAAACTGGAGAGATCTGAGACACCACAGTGTCAACTTATTGCATCCAGCTGGATCTGAGGACTCACGCTGGCACAGATGCCGTGCACTGGTGCAGGAGCAAAACCCCATTCCATGGGAAAGCAACCCTTTACCTTCATGTCTACTCCTCCTGCTCCAGAGCAAGAGGCCAAGGTCCCAGAGCTGCTAACCTGTGTGTCTCTGCTCTGGCCCAGATGATGGTGATTTAGTAGCCAAGGCGCTGGCGTGTCAGAAAGCGGAGCACACGTTTGCCGGCATGCCCTGCGGGATCATGGACCAGTTCATATCTGTGATGGGCAAGGAAGGCCACGCGCTGCTCATTGACTGCAGGTCAGGGCTGAGCACCCTCCTTGGGCAGGTGGGGACAAGCTGGTCCTGTGACCATGAGATAAATTTGGGAGTGCAGGGAGGGGTTAACCCCCGAGCCCAGCCCAAAATCTCATCGCAGAACTGGGGCTCCCTGCATTTTAATTCCTCTGTCTTGATTTCTCCTCCTGCATCCTTTCCTTGACTTACCTGGGCTGTCTTTCCCACAGTCATTGAGGTCTCTTATGGGACGAATAATTGGGAGGGAGTGAAATGCTCCAGCAAAATCCTAAACCACGTGGACTTTGCCTCTGCAGAGGCAGGAACTGCCAGCCATGTGGCCTCACCTGGATGGCCGAGGGCTGGAGCAGGCAAGGGGGGACAGGCACATGGCTGAGCTCTCACTGCAGATCCCTGGAGACCATCCTTGTCCCACTGACCGATGCCAGCTTGGCCATCCTCATCACCAACTCCAACGTGCGGCACGCACTGACGGGCAGCGAGTATCCCACGCGCCGGCGGCAGTGTGAGGAGGCGGCGGCGGCACTCGGCAAGGCCAGCCTGCGAGATGCCACCATGTCTGAGCTGGAAGGTGGGGACGGTTCCTCCCTTGGCTCTGGCTGCTCCTTGGGGCAGTAGGAGCTCGGTGCCCCATGGCATGGGCTGAGATTGCGGGGCAGCACTTGGTGGGTGGGTGGGTGCATGCACCAGGATGGGAATGTGCCACAAGTAGAGAAGCTCTGGCACAGGATGGTTGCAGGATGTGACCATGCTCACCCTCAGCAGCATCCTGCAGACCTGAGTGGCTTTGCTGCAGTGACATGCATGTCTCCACAGCGGCCAGGAGCCGGCTGGGCGAGAAGGTGTACCGGCGGGCCCGGCACGTCGTTGGTGA
>NW_010335496.1:3132-20990 GCF_000700745.2 Antrostomus carolinensis
CTGATGGTGGAGAGTCACAACTCCCTCAGGTGAGGATGTACCAACCCTGGGGCAGGGCTGGCTGTGTCGGCGGCATCGGTGTTGAGTCCCTGTGGGGTTCCCTTGCCTGTGGGTGCAGCACTGGGTGCAGCCAGAGCTGCGTCCTGCCCAGTGTCCCTCATGGCTCAACCTGCCAGGGAGTTTTAATGAAATCCCCACAAGCTTCTGCTCCAGGGAGGTGCTGGGACAAGGCAGCTGGTCACATAGGTTACAAACACTCACAGCAGAGCCCAGCAGGTCCCTGATGCTCACAGCCTTGCTCACCTGTATGTGTGCTTACAGGCAGAGAGCTGGACTGGGATCTGCACCGTCCTGCATTGCTGCAGCTTGTTATGGCAATGGGTGCACCAAGATACATGCTTTTGGCTGTTTGTGGTGCAGGGGTGATGTCCAGGGTGCAGGACAGGGCTGACCACGGGTCTTCTCTCTCCAGGGATGACTATGAAGTGAGCTGCCCGGAGCTGGATGAGCTGGTAGCGGCAGCTCTGGAGGTCGATGGGGTTTATGGCAGCAGGATGACTGGGGGAGGCTTCGGAGGCTGCACGGTGACACTGCTGGAGGCTGGAGCTGCAGAGAGAGCCCAGCACCACATCCAGGTACGTGGCAGAAAAGTGCCAGGAGCTTGACTTAGAGAAGGCTTAGGGGAGATCTTATAGTGGCCTCCCGGTACCTGAAGGGGCTACAAGAAACCTGGGGAGGGACTTTTTATAAGGGCAGTTAGTGACAGAACAAGGGGAAAGGGCTCTAAGCTGAAAGAGGGGAGGTTTAGATGAGATATTAGGAAGAAATTCTTCACTGTGAGGGTGGTCAGACACTGGCCCAGGTTGGCCAGAGAAGCTGTGGCTGCTCCTCCCTGGAAGTGTTCTCGGCCAGGCTGGATGAGGCTTTGAGCAACCTGGTCTAGTGAAAGGTGTCCCTGCTGCTGGCAGGGGGGTTGGAACTGGATGAGCTTTAAGGTCCCTTCCAACCCAAACCAGTCTGGGATTCTATGACTTAAAGATCCCAGGGAAACACTCAGGGACATGGTGTGGGGACGCTGTTGAAGCTGCGCTCTTGAGGCACTTTGGGTTGGTGTAGCCCATCCAGGGCTGCACAGGGATAGCTCCAAGTCTATTGATGCTCCTAAGCTCTTGCAGCTGATCACACAGCACTGCCCAAGGACCTACTGCACTGAGAAAGTGCACAAAAAGGTGCCCCGTGCTGTGGGTCGACCAAGGGACCCCAGACAGTGGCCAGGACATCATGCTGTCCCCAAAAAGCATCTCACATGGCTGCTGTTGGAGCAGTGGCTGGGCCAGATGCATGGCCAGGCCAACCAGCACAACCTTTCTTCCCAGCTCTGGCATCCCCAGCTCGATTTGTTGCTGTGGTGTGGTATGGCCCCAGAGCACCAGCACTTACTGCTCCTCTTGTCTCCTAGGAGAAGTACAGCGGCACAGCCACCTTCTACCTCACCAAACCCTCTGGGGGAGCAAAGGTGCTGCCCCTGTAGAGAAGCGACCACCTCACCCGGGCTGGGATCATCTCCCTCTGACAGGCAGCTGCTTTTCTTGCTTCACAAGGGAATCAATTTGTCTGTCTGTGTCATTTGCCAAATAAATGCAAAACATTTGCACAGTTGTTCTGTACCCAGCTGAGCCAAGTTCTGATGCCTGAGTCAGTGGAGACCTTTCCTCAGAGGAGACTGGGTTAACTCCAGTTTGCACTGGTGTAACAGGCCCTTACTGGGGACATGGGGTCCAGTAGTGCCTCTGGAGCTGCAGTGGCAGGAGGGGATGGCAGTGGAGAAGCAGCAGGCACTGATGTTTGGCAGAAACCCATGGTTTGGTATCTGCTTCTGGCACACGTCATTCATCTGCTGCTGCAGATGGAGGCTTTTTGGGGGGATTTTTTTTTTTAGTTATTATTTTTTTAAAGAAAAGGAAAGAGGCAGACTATAGAGAAAACATTTATTAAGTGCAACAGGAAGCCGTCTGATCAAAGACCTGCTCTCAGAGCAAGCTGCTGGATCCACCTCAGCGAGGCTGAAACACCACCAGCCCTAACGCCCAGGTGAAAATTCAAAAGTGACACTTTTGTAGCACGAGGCATTGGTTAGGTGTGGAGCCACCACGTGTGTGGGGATGGTGGGACACCCTGGAGAGGGGCAGCTGCTGGACTCTGCTCTTCTCTTGGGTAATAGGATGGTCTTTGGTTAAAATACTTGGAAGAAACTCCCTTTTTAGGCAGGTTTCAGTGTTTTACCCTGAACCACAAAGCACAGGGAAAAGGTCACGGAGTCCTTGTGCAGGAGGAGACATGTCAGCTGGAGAGGAAACCCCAACCACAAAGGTGAGACAGGAACTGGGAAGCAGGCAGGCTAACAGCACTGGTACTTGCTCATGAAAAATAAGTGCTTCTTGAAGGCACAGTAAAACCACAGGGTTGGTGAAGTAGCTCTTGACTCAAGTTCAAAACTAACCTGTCTCTGGTTAAGCTGCAGCTCTGGAGACTCCTGTGGACTTCACTCACCCACGTACATCTTTGACTCAAAGAGGTACAACCCCTCCCACTCAAATCATCAGCCCAGAGAGGGGAGAGAGCTCTTGGTGGTGACAGTGCTGGAAAGTCTTCTTCTGAGTCAATTAAAAAAACCCAAAACAAACAAACAAACAAAAAAACAACCCAAAAACCCCAAAACAAAACAAACAAGGTCCAGTGTCAGATGAAATCCTGCTCGGGAGACCAGGCAGCTGTTTTAGTTGGAAGCTCTAATCCAGATGGGTGGCAGCTGCTGCTTTGGGCAGGATCCTTGCTTTTGCCAGGGTCCCTGCCTGCTCCCCTGCAGCTGAATCGTGCCAGGGAAATGCACTGTTCAGCCAGACACAGAACCCAGTTGTGCCCAGAGCCAGGAAACGAGGCCCAGCAAGGTCTCAGCTCAGCCCTGCACCGTGTGAGGACAGCTAAAGGCAAGGGCTGAAGGATGCTCAGGAGGATGAGCTCCTGCTGTTCCCAGGCTTCCTCTTCCCTTGTGTTTACTGAAGGATCACAGGGCACTTTATGGATGCTGCTGTTGGGCAAAAGGGTTTTTAAAAAGATTCCCAATATCTCCTGCTGCAAAAATCTCATGCTTCCCCCATCATCCTTGTGAGGAACCCCAGGCAC
Organism: Antrostomus carolinensis; assembly: GCF_000700745.2. NCBI lineage: Eukaryota > Metazoa > Chordata > Aves > Caprimulgiformes > Caprimulgidae > Antrostomus > Antrostomus carolinensis. The sequence continues at coordinate 6,316 of NW_010335496.1, forward strand.
CATTCCTATCTCCAGGTACCACTGCCTGGGCCATCCCCATCCCTTGTCTCCAGGCAGCTCCCAGCCCTTCTGTGCTGGCAGATGTAGGACCCAAGGCAGAGCCCATCAGCTCATCAACAAGTTTTCCGCAGGGTTTAGCCACCTTTGGATCAAACCCTTAACTAATTTCTCCCAGTTCTTCATGTTTCTCAGGAGCCACAGTCCCACTGTAGCCTCCACAGTCAGCACAGATCTCATCCACCTCCTTTTTTTTTAAATAAAATAATAAAATACATTTTTTAATATATATATATATATACTACGAAAACTGTACAATATTGTATGCATCAGAGGCCACATGAGTAAGGCTATACAGGTGAAAGGTTATAGTTTGCTGTTGTGGTACCAAATGTTAGCAGCGAAGGACAGACACAAATAGGTGCAGTAAGAAAGCATAAGTTACCCCAAACCCTTACCCTGCAGCTCTCGTATTAAAAAACCCCAAACAAACCCCAAAGAGAACAAAATAACCATCTCCAGGGGCCAGGCAAGTTGCCAGAGAGCCTGAAGCAAAGATGGAAATGGTGACCCTCTATAAACCAGGATGGCACCAGCTGGGATCCTCTCAGAAGTGAGGACCTGAGAATAACCCACTCTGTTCTGTTCATCTGGGGAGGCATCGAGACACCTGAATTTCAGCAGGTATGTTTGGATGGGTGGGCACTGAAGAATGGTATTGGAGTGAGCAGGGATTGTTCATGGAAGACATCTCTGTGGACTCTGCAGAACTGAGTCTCTACAGAGCAGGACAGAATGAACAAGCCTTGAAGGACAAACCCACACCTGATAATCCAACTGTGCCAGAGCTTTGGGTGTGCTGGGCTCCAAAAGAGAGGTCCAGAGCATGAAGTGCCATGGAGGGTCTCTGCCCACAGGAGGGGCTGCCCAGGCACCGTGGCAGTGTCTGGAATGAAGCACCCTTGTATCGTTCCACAAAGTCCTGCCATCTGAACACAAATGTCCTGCTGGTGGGCAGCCTGTCCTGGCTCAGGCCTCATAGAACTGCCTCTCCACCTGTTTGGTGAGGGTCCCACTGGACATCACGGTCCGGCTTACAAACTCTTTGGTGACCTGTTTGGTGAGGGTACTGCTGGCGCTCTCCACTCGCTGGGTTGTCATGAGCATGCCATCTGCAACAAGAAGGTCAGTGGTCAGGACACCACGCTAAGCGTGGGGTCACAGGGAATAGGATCCACTCTACCTGATGATTCCTGGCAGAGGTTTGTCCTTTAATATCACCTTCACTTGATGGAATAAGCTCTCCAGATCAAGTGATTCGGTACTTTGCTATGTCAGTCAATAAGATGGATCTCCTAACAGCTCCCAAACTCTCCATGTTGCAGCGTGAACCCACGAGTCCGTGAACTCCAGTGGGACAACATGGGACAACTACACTGATGTAATTAAAGAAAGTCATCACACATCTCTGTTTTTCCCTGCTCTGAAGAGATCTAACCTTGCAGGAAGAGCCATGATTTGGTCTCTAGTTATAGTCCTGGGGGACTTTGAAAACTCAGTGTTCCCTCTGTAACTGGGCAGCACATGGGGACACGACTGCAACTGCCTGTAGGGCAGAGCAGGGACATGGTGTAGGAAAGGGTCTGGTCGTCTTCATCAATCCCACCTGATGGACTTTCCCTCCCTGCCTTTGGCACTTGAGGTAGAAGCACCTTCAGACCGTCGGACAAGCAGAGTTATCCTTTGCTTTCTGAGGGTTTCAAAGCAGACATCCCCTACCTGTGAAGTGGGGATCCAGAGAGGAATGGCTGATGCTGGTTTTGGTGGTGTATTCAGTGGGGAAGTTGTACACTTCTTCTCTCATGTACTGCTGTCCTCCAAACTGGGAGAAAGTACCTGAGCAGAAGGAAAAGGGACAAGTCGGCCAGGAAATGACAAGGAGCTTCCAACCCCTCAACCCTGCACAGTAAGCACCAACAGGCGGTTTCCCTTGCTGATGTCAGAGCCAGGTTCAGGAGGAACTGGGAGGACTGGGAAGGTCTTACGCCTGTATGGTGTAAGAAGCTGCCTCCAGGTGTGTGTACAACCAGGCATAAGACAGAAGTTTCTTATTAAATTAACCAGTGGCAGGTTCTCTTGATGCTCCCTCATACGGTGCATCAGGACTGGGACAGTGCTCACAAGGCTCAGTATTGTCTTCATGGAAGACAATGTCTCCATGTCTTTCACAGGAAATGGAGTCACCACCAGAGTGGGAAAGAGACTCCAGGAGTTGTGTTCCCTGCTCCCAGAGGTTTCTTATCTTTGCACCTGCACAAAGACGTGGTACTGTACCTCCATCCTGAGATTCGATGGTGATGATGCCTTCTCTCTCTGGCCCAAAGCCTTGGGTGGTCTTGGCTTGCACTTTGAACTTATATGGGACATTCTCACTCAGGTGTGGCACAGTCAGAGTAGTTTCTGGATTGTCTCCTTCGACATAGATATTCCTGGGCTCCCCTAATCCACAAAGACATACCAGTGGTGAAAACAGATAGGAGTGATGGCCCCTCCAAACACTCCCCCCAGCTCTGGTTGCTGTCTTGGCTTTTCCTCAGCTTTATGCCACCCACATGACCTCCCATGTCATGTATGACCTCATCCAGTTCTACTAAGGGTTTAGACAACCCTATTTTGATCCTCAACAAACAGCTTCCACTGGTTTTGGGCTGTAATAAGCTACAGGTCCTTCCTCATCCACCAGATTCATTACACCAGACCATGCAATGACACAAAACATCAGGGTCCAGCAACTCCCAGGCCTGGAATCAGCCTCATGTCCTCACTTTGTCTGCACTGATGTAAGCAGACAACTTTGCTGCTGGTCCCAGCAAAAATGCAGCAAGCTGCTGCCTTTGCTGAAGGTATCTTGTGCTCTACACAAGGAACTAGGCTTTCACAGCCTGATACCGTACCTCCTCCATGCAGCATCTCACAGGTGACCATGTAGCCCAAGATGGATCCATTGGGCTTGCGGGGTCTCTCCCAGCTGAGCTGCAGGGAGTCAGGGCTGAGGGCAGTGAAAACCAGTGGTCCAGGAGCACTGGGTGTGCTCAGCGTGAAGGGAGAACCTGCAGGGACACAACCAAGAGGTCAGTGTCACGGAAGGTGGCGAGGAGGAGCCTGGGAGGGACTGGACACAGTATTTATGAAATGAGCTGGAAGGTCTCAGCTATCTAGACAGTTCGTGGAAGGTGAGTAGATGGGGAAGAAGGTCCCATTTCTAAATGAAAGGAAGGAAAGGAGAGCTCAGGATGCTCAAAGTTCAAGACCAGCACTGTAGACAGTAGCAGAGACTTCAAGGTCACCCTTCTCCTGTCCTCCATCCACCTCACCTGGTACAGGGCTGAGGGGGCTCTGCGGGTCCACCTGGGACTCTATGGTGATGACTCCTTCCCTCTCAGGGCCCCAGCCTTCCTCACTCTGCGCCTTCACCTTGAAGATGTAAGAGTGGTTGGGCAGCAGGTCCTCTACCACCACCGAGTTCTGGCTGGGGTTGGGGATGGTGAGTCGGTGCACCTCTCCTGGGACACACAAAGAAGGGGGATGTCAGCACCATGTTGCAGCCACAAAGACAGAGCCATGGCTTTTGCCTAAACTCTACCTCAAACAAACTGCCTGGAAAAGTCAGGGCCCCTCCCCATCCACCTCCATCACACCTTGTCACCAACCACTGGTGGTGCAGTGTGAGATGTTGTTCCAAAATAGACTTGGGACAAATAACAGCTTCTTGAAAACTCAAGGATTATTCAGCCAAAGTGAATTACATTTTCATTAACATCGCCCCAAGTTTCAGGTAAAAATAAGAGATTTTCATTCCAATCCTTCCTCCAAGTCCAATGCGATGAAAAAGCCTTCAACTAAGATGTTGAGGCTGGTGAAGAAAGAGTCCAAGGTTTTTTGGAGGAGGGGTGACTCCACAAGCAACCTCAGGAATTGTCCCCCTCGGCAAAAATGGGGAACAAGAGCTGTGGGGTAGCTGAGATGTTGCCTCGAGGCTACATGAAGAGCAGAGTTAGGACCAGACCCTCAATCACAGAATAGCTGAGGTCAGAAGGAACTTCTGGAGTTCATCTGGTCCAAACCCTCTGCTCAAGCAGGGTCATCCAGAGCCAGTTGCCCAGGAGAAGACCCAGACCAGACTCTCCACCACCAGAAACTCCCACCACCAACTGTCTGGTGGGCACCAGCTGCCTGTTCACTGACCTCCGTTGAGGAGCTGGTACTGCATGCTGTAGCCCTGCACGTCCTTCTCGCAGTGTGGCTCCTGCCAGCTCACCTTCAGGGACGTGGGTCCCAGGGCGGAGAACACCAGGCGTGTGGGGGTGTCGGGGATGCCCAGTGGCAGCCTGGAGTCTGAGGCAAAAGGGGAACATCAGGGTGGAGATCTGGGGACTGGGGGCTAAGGGAGCTGGAGGAGAGGAGGGAATGGCAAACGCAAGCGTGGGATGGTCCTGATGGTCCAGGGAGAACGTGGCGAGATGTCATGTCTGCAAGCTGGCTTGTCACGAGGCAGGACTGGCAGGCTCTGCACACCTACAGTGAGGTCCCATGGCCTTGGGGTGCAAGCCATAGGTGGGACAAGTCTAGGTAAGCTTCATGGCCCTATGGTAGAGATACCAGAGCAGGGGTCCAAGTGCAGTGTGTGGCCCTCCTCACTCACCCCAAAGTACCCTGCCCAGTCTGCCAGAAGCTTCATAGACATCTTCAGAGGAAGCTCAGTTAAAACTGGCCCTAGTCTATAGCTAAAGAAGCCCAACACCTTCAGGAACTGTTCAAGGGGATGGGGACAACTGGGACCAGGACTGGGTGTTCTGGCTTTTCCCCTCTGCGGCCAGAGAGGTGGAGAATGGTTTCAGGTGGGAATCTCCCCACTGGGACACAAGGCTCATGGCAAGCACAGCAGCCTCCTCAAGGACTGAAGCCCTGATTGATATGGGCTTTGGCCAAGAAGCTTGGAGAGGGACATCTTGTATGGAGCACACGTTCTTCCCAAGAGTCCTCCAAAGGCCTGTGGGGTAAGACTGAGAACAAGCTTGTTAGGAATGAAGAGGATGGGGACAATGAGCTGATCAGCTCGTTAGAGCACAGTGGCAGTGGTGGTGAGCATTAATCAGCTCAGGTGGGTTGAAACACAGCTGAAGTCACCTGCAAATGGAAAGGTGGTGTGATGGAGGCACAAGCCAGGTCAGGAAGAAGATCAGTGTGGCACACAGCAAGCCATGGAGAGGGTTTGGGGTGAGCAGTGGATGGCAACAACTCATGGATGGCTGGTGGCTTTGGCTGTTATGGGATGTGTGGCTGGGAGAAGACACTGGACAAAGCTGTACCTATGTACTTGCAAATCCCTGCGGACCCATCAGTCATGATTATAGAGTCCCGAAAGCCAGTGCTGGGGTAGTAACCCTTCACCTTTGCCCTTCTCCTGAAACCCACATCCCAGGGCTGTGGGATTGTCCTCCCAGCATCTTCACGGATGGGAGGGAGGAGTCTCCCTGGGTAATCTACAGAAGCAGTGCAAGAGAAAGAGAGAAAAACACCATTGGAGATTTCAGGGTGGGTGTAGCCCAGGAGCTGGCTCCTGCAGAGATGACTTTTAAGGCTCAGGTTTGAAGAGCCTTTTCACAACCTTCTGTCAGGGCCAGCTGATGTACACGCATGGAGCTGAAAGGCAACCACACTCCTACATGGAGTAAGGAGAAGAGACACGTGCTTTTCCCAGAGTGCTTCACAGTGTGAGGATAAGGATGTAGCTCCCTTTCCTGAGCACTCTGCACATGACAGGTGGGAACCCAAACTGGCCTGGGAGCAGGATGACCTTAGCAAAGCACCTACACATCAGTGGTGAGGACATGACTTTCCACATCTCTGGTTCATAGGCCCCCTTAGCTGTGAACATAGTCCTCAACCCAACAGGACTTGCAGGGCATGGGTCCAAAGCCAGTCATGGGGGTGGAAGGGAAGGACAAGTCCCATCACCACAGTACTCACCATGCCCCATCAGCATCGTGGAGTAGTCTCTTGTCAGCGAGGAGCTCCCCATCACCCTGTGCTCCTGCTGCATGTGTGAGCTCAGCTGGTGGTAGCTGGTGTTTGTTGTCCTGGTCAGCGTGCCACTGCCACTGCCAGGGAAGGAGTAGTCCACCCGGCCGTTCAGCAAGTGCTCTGTGGAAGAGATCACACCATGAGGAAGGTGGCTATGGACAGGGCTGCTGCTCCAGTTTCCATGGGGAGGAAGCAGGAGGCATCATGGTGCACCCTGCCTTGGCTGCATCCCAGCTTCAGCCACTCTGGAAGGTTGTTCTGCAGCACTACATCTAGAACAAGCCACAACCACCCAATGTGATGACGTGGAAACAAACATGTAAACAGAGATTTCACCCTACACCCAACACCAGAGACACCCATGGTGCCCAAGGTAACTCCAGACCTCGGCCTCGCTGGGGCACTGCCTTGTGGTTCTTGCCATGTTCTCTCACATCTCTCCTTAGACGCAAGCACGGGTTTATAATTTCAGATTAAAAAAGAGAGTGGAAAAAAGGAAAACAGCCCTTTATGGAGGGAGTTTCTCCAAATCTCATTCCGGATCCCATCTCAGTTGGATCTGAAAAGCAAACTCTGCTCCGTCGTTCTGGTCCTTGACAAATCCCATCCCTTCCCAGCAGGCCAGGATTGATCAGCTACTCATGAGAGAGTGATTTCTGTTTAACAGTCCAGCAGATCTGCCCCAGAAGCTCAGGACACTTAATTAAGGTGAGGAGCTGCCCTTGGAGGTGACACTTAGCAGGTATCATCTGAGTTTGCTCCTGCCTCGAAGGTCCAGCCTTTCGTAGAAGCAACTTGCTAGCAGGCTCCCAAGTCCATGCCGAGATGGGGGTTACCTTGACACTCTTGTGAGCAGACACACCAGGACAAGGTTTTGAAGCAGACTACAGCAGGTGGACAGTGCATCATGCCAACATGAGGATGGGCACACAAGGGGAGGAAGGGGACAGGTACTGGGGCAGACCCCAGGTGCTGGACCCTCGGCTCAGAGCAGGACGAGACAGGACACTCAGTGCCATAACGAAGCCGTCCTTCACCTGCTTGGGGCCGGGGTGTCCCACTCCTCCTCAGGCTGCCAGTAGCCATGTCGTTGTCCTCCTCATGGAGGAGACCCTCGGTGTCCGAGGAGAAGCGGCTGCTGCCAGAGAGGCGGGGGGAGGGTTCAGGTGGGAGCCTCCAGGTGATGCGGCGAAGATCCAAGTCTTCTCCCAGCAACTGCACATATTTCCACCTGGAGCCTTTTGGGACAATGCAAGCACTGATGTTGGCATGATCTGCAGGGGACAGAGTGGGCTTATCCACCACCTTCACGCTGCTTGCTGGGGAGGGGAAGGGGCAGGCGCCAGTGGGAACGACACCCGTTCACAGCCCGTCTCGCCAAGTGTTGGCTGATGAATTCAGGTGGTGCAACCATCATGTGACTGGTAGGTGAAGGATGGTGGGAACATGACATGCATGGGGTTCCTCAACCCCAGAGCTGTTTTTCAACCCTATGTCCATCACAACAAAAGGCGAGAGTCAAAGTCCCACCACATGCCTGTCCCCGTCATGAAGAGTCAACAACTGTCCTCTGCTCAGGAGAGGTTTCCTCGCTCCTTGATGTGTGCTCAGGATGGTCGGACTCTTGGTGTTCCCATTACCTTGCTTTCTGAAAGGACCAGGGACTCACTCCTGGATCCCAGGCCCTGGAGAACCCCTCCAGATCCTACTGACAAGCCTCATCATTTCACTTATGGCCCATCTTCCCCTTGTTGTCCCAGTTCAAGACAAGGGAGCCAGCCTCATTCAGAGAGTGAGGTGACGGAGGTAGAGAGGCCAGTGCTTTCCCAGCACTTGGTGAAGTCTCTCCTGTTGGCTTGGCCAAGACCCCGAGCATCTAAGGAACTCAGAGGTCTCTGGTTTGCTGGCAGTAACATTCGTGGTCCAGCCAAATGGCAACAGAAAGGGAAGATAAGCAGGGAGGGCCATGAAAAGCTTCTCTCCCACCCCACAGAGATTTGTCTTTGCCTCATGGCCAAAACAAGGAGACACTGGTCTAATTTACACCGTGTCTACTCAAGTGTTCCCATGGATGCAGCTACTACGCTTTGAAAACGCTGATCTCCACCAGCACTGTGACTTGGATCTCCCCATCTCCATGAGGAGGAAAGAACTAATGAAGCTCATTGCTGAAAGCTGTTAAGGAATCCATGTTATAAATGACCTTCACAAAACTCCGAGCGACGTACCTGAATCATCAGAGACACTGGGCCGCTTGCTGCCAGCTGGAGAGCGAAGGACATCTGCGCTGTACATCAGGTAGCTGTCGTAGTCCTCACCTCCCTCTGCATCAATGATTGGGACGTCAGGGATGATGGGGACTGGAGGAGAGGTGGAAAGTGCCGTTAGACGTGCAGCTTAAAACCACACAAGGCTCTCGCACTCGGGCTGGCCTTCAGCATTCACTGAGTGAATGGGATGCGGAGAAGCAGCCCAGGAGATGGGGAGCAGTTCCCACCGCTGTTCCTGCCCCCCATTGCTCCACACACAGGCTGGGAAGTAACTCACTGGACATTGGACGCTTGGGCTGTGTAGCAAGGTTGATGGTGGCTTCTCTCTCAGGTCCCCAGCCAGCACTGTTTCTGGCCTTCACCATGTAGCGATAGGGCTGGGACTCCCGCAGGTTTTCTATCAGCACCATGCGCTTCTTTGGGTCTTCAACCAGCACCTTCTTCATTGGGCCAATGGGTACTGCAAATTCAGGTACACATATCACCCACAAGGTCACGAGACACAGAGGACCCCACCAGCACTCCACCCTTGGCCAACAGGCTCACTGAGGTTTGGTGTCAGGACACAGCCTGGTTCTGGGACAAGGTGCAGCAGCTATTTCAGCTGCTCATGAAAGGCAGGACATTGTCTCAGGGAAAATCCCAAACTGAATGCTGAAGTCAACCTACAGCAGAGGTCTCCTGTTGCTGGTGTGTCACCAGATAGCATCTTCCTGGCACGCTAGCCCTTGGTCTAGACCTATAAACTAAGTTCTTAAGATGAATACCAACACAAAACACTATATAAGTGAATGGGAACCGAGAGCGCTCTGGGCTTTGCAGAGTTAAATCCTGAGTGGTGATTTTTCTGTCCTCCTTCCATCAAGTGACCCTCCAGATCCCAGTTTTCACAAGGGAAGTGTTTCACACCATAAAGTGTACTCCAGTCCCTCAGCCTGGCTGGACTGCCCTGGTCAGAAAATGGGTTCTTACCATTGTCCTCGTTAACGAGTCCGTAACTGACTTCATAAGCCGTGATCTCTCCGTTGGTTTCTGCAGGCTCAGCCCAGCTCAGCTGTGTCACGGTGGAAGACACGACGTTGAAAGCCAATCGGCCAGGCTCACTGGGGACTGGAAAGGCAAGAACAAAGGGTCCAGGTTACTGCAAGTTGGAGCCAGCACACGCAGATGCCCAGAGCTCCCTGGATCACAGCTGGGTCATAGTGGGAGCTGCTCAGTGTTTGGCCCCAAGACCACCAGAAGCTCAGGGCTGGAGCCCTGACCCCATGCTGGGTGCACAGGCAACAACTTGCTCCCACATGGTGGGAAACAAAATGCAGAGTCACTGACCATCCTCAAGCGTGCGGCAGTGGACAATATCGGAGTAAGCTCCTTCACCCATGGCATTGTAGGCACAGACTTGCATCTCGTAGTCACAGAAGGGGTAGAGGTTACTCAGCTCTGCTGATGGTGCTTTGACATCAATGAGATGGGCTTCTGACTCAGGGTCCCCTTGGATCCAGTATTTCACCTGGCAAAGCAAAAACAAGCCATGATCCTTCAGATCCTCACCACAACGGGTGAGAAATTCCCCATCTTTTATTAGGTCTGCTTCAGGAAAGCCAGGGTGTTGTGCCACCACTCTGAAATGAGAGGCCAGAACAGTGTGGGAACATCATTGCAGGTGATGGAAAGGGAGATGAATCCACCAGGAATCTTGCCTGTAAATCCCATATCCACCCAGCAATGGTCCCTCAAGGCTGGAGGGGGCCTGAAGGGATGAGCTTGCTCCCCTCTTTGGATGTCTTCTCCCCATCCCTTTGGCACAAATGACTGTGTGTGTGAAACAACCACAGGATGGGACCCACACCCTCCCCCCAGCATCCACCCACCCCTTACCTTGTAGCCCAGAGGTTTTCCTGGAGGAGGAAACCAGCTGAAGCGGATTTCCCTGGAGCTGAGAGCGTGGGCATTGGGATTAAGTGGTGCACTCAAGCGGCCTTTGGGGGACTGGGAGACCTGGCTCATGCCAGTCATCGAGGGGACACCATCCACCACCTCTGCAGACATGAGGAAGGAAGGTTACATCAGTGCTAGTCCCCAGCATGGAAAGACAAGAAGGAAGTGTTCCTCTCTCCAGCACTGCCCTGCCATCCTGAGTGAGCTTCTCAAAGCATTTCTGAGGGGTAGATCTCCATCGTAGGGAAGGGAAGCTGAGGCTCTTGGTGATGATATCCCCCAAAGCTATGCATCAAGCTGGCATGAAAATTGGGCTCAGACCCTCCCAAGTCCCACACCTCCTGCTGCTTCTCACAGGCTGCCCAGGTAGGAAGAAATCAAGATTCCACCTTCTTGCCTCTGTCAATCTTTAGCTCTGACTGAATGTGTTTGATAATGCTTCAACATCTTGATCAGTTGCCCTGTGCAGCCATGAGAGGAGACAGAGGTGGGCAGAGCCTTCTCAAGTCTCCCAGTTGCTTCTCCAGGAAACCCACCAAGTCCAACTGAGAGCTCCCTGGAGCCTCTCCAGCCCCTGAAGCAGTTCTGATTGGTCCAGTGACAAGGGACTTTATTGTGTCCCCACTATTCATGACTAGTACTGTGACAACTACCTTTACATTATCAACCCACTTGATAACAACCCTTACAGTTTTGCTTGTCCAGCCACAGGAACCACCAAGCAAAGTTCGTGGCAAGTCCCACGTCTCCCCTATTTTTATAGCTTTTTATTCAAATCTCCAAGGAAAAAGAACTAAGAATCCACTCTATTTCCTCTCACGAAGTTGATTATCTACCTTCTTCCCACCCACCGTCTATACGGACTCAAGCCTCTAGAGGGAGACCCAAATCTACCAGTCGGAGCTGGAGGAACCTCCTCATTGGCGTTTTCTGAGTGAGGAGCAGGGCTGGAGCTCTCTGCAACATCTCAGGGTGACCTGGTCCGATGAGGGGGTCCCTGCTGCCATTCCCCACCGCCTGGCTACCAGCCCTTACCTGGGTCAGCGATGGTCACTGTGGTTTGGGGGTATCGTCCGATCTTGGCACCGTACTTGGGATGGAGGAGGTCGATGGCAAACTGCTTGAGCTGGTAGTTGTGCAGGAGGGTATCTATTTCAGTCAGCTCCAGCAAGGGGACCTGCACCTCCTTTCGGGTCTCCCCAGGCTGAAAGACCAGGTCACCCTCTGTGAAGATGTAATCCTGGAGGAGAAGGAAGAGGTGTGTGATTATAGCCCACAGCATCCATAAGAAAGCTCCCAGAGAACTTCCCCTTGTGTCCTGGTAAATCTCCACTTGCCTCCCAGTGCCCAGAGCTCAGGGGCAGCCAGTACCCTCTTCTCAGGTACAGGCAGCCTCTCAGGTCCCTGAGGCACAGGGAGCAAGGGCAGGAATCAGGAATGGAGGGAAACATCTGCCCTTGTGCTAACCTCAAGCCTTGGGACTCCTCTCTCCCAGTCCCATCCCCTTTGAGCCCAACCAACTGCTCTTCTGCAGCCCCAGGGTCAGATCCTTCCCAGCCCTCTGTGCCTGCTTGTTCCTGCTTGCCAAGGCCAGGAGCATCATCCTTACCCTGCCATTCTTGGCGGTGAGATCCCGGGTCCTGTAGGTGACTTGGGATTTCCCATTGTCTATGATCTCCCGGAGGACAGGGATCTTGGCCAGCTTATCAAAGCGGCTGTGGGAATAGGCTGGCTGCAAGAAGGTGATGAGGCTGCTGGCTGGAAGGGGCAGGAGAGAAGGAATGTGTAGAGCAAATACAAGAAGAATCACATTAGAAATATACAGGTGTCCTCCCTGAACAGAGTTCCTGTCACCCATGGGTGTGAGCTGTGTATGAAATATCATGGCATGGACTAGAGAGGTCCCCACTCCTGGTTAATGCTCCCTGCTCAAAACAACCAGATGGGAAGCAGAGGCAAGTTCTGGGGACATTCAACTGCCCCAAGTTTAGCATAAGAGCAGAGAGGTTTTACTTTTACTTTACTCCAGCAACCTATGAACTGGAGCAGCAGAAGCATATGGTCAACCCTGGATCTGCCATGGAATTGGTAGCATCTAAACTTGTGATGATCTAATCTTTGAGTCTCTGTCACCAGGGATGATGACCTTCCTTTGGATACTTTAAAAGATGCTCTAGCTTAGACCCAGGTGACTTAGGATAGGAGTCACCAAGCAAGTCTCTGGTCTGTGATCTAGGAGACCTCAGATGTGCAGGCTGCACCTTCCTTCAAAACCACGAGTCCACCTGGACATTGGACACTCAAACACAAACACCCTTCGTCTTATGCCACAGTCGCAGCCTTTCACCTTGTTCTTTGATGATGGTGATGTTGACAAGCCTGCGTCCAATCTCTGCGATGCCGGTGGGGACATCAATGGCCTCCACCTGCAGCTGCTTCTCATCATCATCATCCTCCCTGATGAAGAGTGGGACACGGACATCCACCAGCTCCACAGCCTCTTGGAACTCCACCATCCCATAAGCATCTAGGGGAAGGGCAATGGTGAGAGGTGGGAAATGCCCACGGTACCCAGCCAGGAGGCAGCACAGGGTTCTGCTCCCTACCTTGGTCTGAGGTCACAGTGTAATAACCGGGTGAAACCTTCAGGTCATTGAAAGCTTCATGAGAAACGTGCTTTTCCATCACTTTGATGATCTCTGGCTTGGCTGAGTGAGGGGCGGTGAGCACTGTGTCCACAATGGTGTGGTCCTGCCTGTGACCAGTGGGAAGAAAAAGCCAGGCAAGAGCTGACACCAGGGCTGCTCATCTCACATGGCAGCTGGAGGGGTTAGTGAGTGTGTGGAGCATTCAGTCACCCCACGTGTTTGTACAAAGAGGGAGAAGCAACACAAGAGAGGGCTACAAGGTTCTCTTACCTTTTCCCAGAATTGGGTTGTAACCTGGGGGGGAAAAAAAAACCCCAACAAATCAGAGTGACTAAGGCATCTGGGGAGACAAAGTTCTGTGTGAATCACAGCTCTGTGCAGGTCTGAGCTGCAGCAGCTGCCCCACGGGTGCCAACTCATCCTGCAGAACCCATGGCCCCATCACATGTTCCCTCCTGCCTGGCTGCTCCCTCCAGCCCTGGGTTTCCCAATGCAGTGAGGAACATGCCTACAGGGCTCATCACATCTGGTCAGAGCTGTGGTGAGGGGATAACACTCCCCACTCAGCACCAAGCACCCCCAGACTTCATCCACACCAGGCACTTGTAACTGTGCACAGGGCTGAAACTTTTGAAGTCAACAGGAATTTTCCCACTAAGCACCAGGGACAAACCCTGGTCACACGTGTGTAGGAGTCTCAGGTCCAAAGCCAGATGCAGCTGAGATCACCTGCACAGCTGGGTGGGATCTGGTCTGCAGCCCTGGGTGGGTGAAGCATCACACTGGGTTTGTATTGTCCCAGGGAATTCTTACAGATCACGCTGCCTCCTGACACCCCAGATTTCACACCCCAGCCCTCTGGCCCACCCATCCCGGGGGAACCCAGTCTCTCCCCCAGTGACTCACCTGAATTTGGTCTGCTGGAGCTTGTGGCAGCCGGGGATGTGCTTGAAAACCTCGTTCAGCTGCAAAGAGCAAGAGGAACTTCTGCAACATATGCCTTGCTGACCAGGGATGTGTCCAGCAAGCAGATGCTGCTGCCAGCAAACACAAGAGCCCTCCGGCCACCCTTGGGTCCAAAACCCCTCCCCCTGCCACACCAGGCAGAGACCACCACATGGTTTCTCTTCAGGACATTGGCGAGAGGCTGTGGACTGAAGCCAAACAAGCTTCAGACCATGTGCCCTGAAGCAAATCTCAAATCTCATCAAGGTGATGCTTTGATAATTCTCACAACTGTGATCTTAAAATTTATGTTTTCTTTCAGAAAGAGGAAAAATTGCTTCCTCCTTTCAAGAGCTGTCTGGGTTCACAGGGAAGGGGCACCCCCCCTTCCCCAGCATGGCAGACCCCCCCTCAGCATGGCTGTCTGCCAGCCCCACCCAAGCCCCCCTCCTGCCCGGGCTCGTACGTTCTCCTCCACTTCCTTGCGCAGCTGCTCGCACTCCCGGGTGTCCGGCTTCACCAGGTTCTGCGTGAAAAGCCGTGTCAGCCTCAGAGACAGCCCGTAGGGAACTGGGAAGAGAAATTCCCAAGTCAAACTCTTTCCTTCTTGGTCAGAAAAATAGCCCAACCAAAAGCTGGAAGCATGGGGACACACAGGATGCTTGGTGTCCAGATCCTGTATCACCAACACCCAAATTCCACAGCACCAGCAGAGAAAACCCTCTGAGAACTGGAGGGCTAACTGGGAAGCTCTCTGCCAGATCCAGCAAAGGAAACAGTGTCCAGTGATGGC
>NW_010335496.1:21007-35866 GCF_000700745.2 Antrostomus carolinensis
GATGGCTCTGGACTGATGAGGCAGTGAAGTCAAGGCTAGGTCACCAAGCTAATGAGGCCAAGACACATGCAGGTACATCCACCATGTGGCCAGGCTGTCAGGAGGTCTCCAAGGCTACCTCCTGTCCTGCTACAGGGCTGGACACAGGAATGTGCTGCTCAGCTCCCCTCAGGGTGGAAGTAGATAAAGGAACAACCCCCCCTTGCAATTAGCTTTGGAGGTAACGCCATGGCTGCTGGAGTTGTGGGCCACCACCAAGGGTTTGTGTCCTTTATGGCTCCTACATCATCTCCTTTACGCCCTGCTCCTCAGATGTGGCGCTCACCGAGATCTTTGGGGTTGGTGGCAGCGAGGGAGGCGAAGCCCTGCTTGTGAATATTGTTGTTGATCTTCCAGCGGACTGTGTCCCGACCCTTGAGGAACCCGCTGCGGACCATGGGGGTGTCCAGGTGGTCAGAGGACATGAGGCTGTGGCGAAGCATGTAGTGGTCCTCCTTGAAGCCAACGATGCGACCTGCAGAGCCAGGGGCAGGGTCAGAGTCTGGGCAGACTGGGACAATGGCAGTCATCATCTTCCCAACACCAGAGACTGTGTTCTGGGGAATCTTTAGGGCTTCCACTACTCTAAGAGTGTTGGGAAGTCAGAAGTGGAGTGGGGTGGGGTGGAGAGGGCAGAGGGTGTCCATGAATGGGGAGAGAGCATCACACCAGTTAAGTATTACCAGGGACACTTATCCCAGAGGAGAACCAGTAGTGGGATTCCCAGTAGAGCACACCAGGGTGTGGGGCAGGGAGGAGCAGCGGCTCAAGGGCTCCTTAGCTCAGGCTCTTTGTGAGGAGATTTTCCCCTGACCCACCTCCCCAGGCCCAGAGAGGAGGAGGAGGGACACTTATCCCCCAGAATGGGAAGGCAGTGAACCCCACAGATCCCTCTCCCTCCCAGTTCAAGGGGCTGGTACCTCGTCCACAGCAGGGAAGCAGGGCCAGGCAAGCCTAGAAAACAAATGGCCAAAGACACAATCACTTTTTGACCAAGGACAGAAACCCCCACATCTCCAGCTGGGAGGATTCACACCAGGAGGGATGGGTGGGCAGTGGATGGATGTGCTCTGGAAGCTGATTTTAGTTAGATATCCGTCCCTCCAGGGGGGAGATCCCACAGCAACTTGTGTTGGCAACAGCAGACGTGCTGAATACCTCTGGGACCCAGCCCCTGCCAACCTGGCCATGCTGGAGGCCGGGTTGATTCTGGAAATTTGTCATGGTTTTGGCCTTTATCTGGTCCTCTCCCCTGGCTGGGGAAGCTGGCCAAGGGACTCACCTTGCAGCAGGCACAGAACTTCCAGCAGAGCAGCAGCAGCAGCCCCAGGAGCAGGATGAGGAAGATGAGCAGAGGGATGAGCCAAAGGAAGCTTCCTGGTGGACACTCTGCAAGTGACAGCAACGTCACTCCTGGGCATCAGCCCTCTGGTTGGGTGTGCAGGGAGGGAGCGGGGAGGCAGGGACAGAGGGGAAAGGCTGGACCACAGCTCTTTGAGGGATGGAGCAGCCCAGTTAGGCTTGGGGACTTCTCTCTTGGTGCTCACAATGAAAAGTGCTGCTGAGGAAGAACTATCCCACCTCTCTGCTCACATCCAGCCATCTCAAAGGCCATTCAGCACCTCACATCAATCCCTGCCCATGTCAGCAGTGAAAAGACACTCATCTCTCAAGCTGCTGGTCTCTGAGGATGCTACACTCCTTGCAGTTCATGTCACAGCCCATGTCACCCACCCCTGTCACGCAGGAAGGTGGGCAGGGAGGTACCACCTGCAGCTGACCCTGCCCAGGGGCACAGCACTGGGACAAAGCGGGATCAGAGGGACTGTGGAGCAGGTCACTGCTGCTCCAGACCCCAGGCTGGACACCACCTCCCATGGGGACCTTGCTCACCTTTTTTCTTCTGCACATGGACAGTGGTGTTGGGGAGGACGGTGGGGTCTCCCTCCAGGGTGTAGTGGTATGTGCAATCATCCTCCTCGTCCTGGAAGGAGCAGTACTCACTGGCCTCCTCTGCAGAGAGAGGGGACACAGTTGAAAAGTCATCAGGACCAGGAAAAGCTTGGGGAGCAGCCCCACATGCACACACACACGGGGCAGGACCCACGGGAGACACACCACACGTGTCTGCACCCAGCTCTGCTTCTCCCAGTACCTTTCTTCAGCTCTTCCACCATCTGGATGTGGAGGTGGCATGTGCTGCAGTTGCCTTTCGTGTTGCCCGTTCCCCAGGCCTGGCAGCGAACGCAGTCCCGGATGCTCTCACACACAGCCTGGAAGCCCTGGGCAGGGGGGCAAGGTGGGATGCTCAGGAGACAGCCCACGGGGAGTGAAAGAGGACATGGCCTCCAAAAGGGAGAACTGAAGAGACAATGCTGTGTCCTCACCCCAGCACCAGGGCAAGGTCAAAAAGAGGAATCACAGAGAACAAGCAGGTAATAAAGGATTCTTAAGCTCAGGAGCTCAGCACAGCTGGCTCCAAAATCTCTTACACCAACAGCCTGCATTTGGGCAGTGATTTAACCTTTTCCAAGGGTTTTAGGTGGCCTTTCCAAAATACAACCAAGCCAGCTTCCTCCACTCCCACTGTGGGATTAGTCCATGTTTGTGAATGGGGAAACTGAGGCACCAGACCACAAAATGTTTTGGTTTTTGGGTATTTTTTCCAGTCTCGAGGCAAAAGAGAACAAACCAAGAGCTGAACCTCAAGCCTCTACTCTTCACCAGTGTGCAGATCAACACAGAGAGACGTTCAACAGTTGCTGCTGATGAACTGGAGGGCAAAAAAAGCCCATAACTGCAAAGCAGCTCCCACACCAGACCCTTCCTGGCCACCGAAGGCAACACTAACCCCTGCTCAGGATTTTACTCCTGACTGAGCTGTGCTTTCATCTCTGCTTTATTTTCCTTCCCTGAAAGCTCTGGGTGAGAAGGAGAAACGATAAACCCAGAGGAACCCCAGGCTGAGCCTCACCAGGGAATAGCTGATCTCACAGGTGGAGCTGGTGTAGAGCGAAGCCTTGTCACAGATGCATCTGCCACATTCACATCTCCCGTGGTTGTTGCAAATGCCCTGGCAGGGAAGAGGTGACAGTCAGTGTCCGTGAGGAATCGCAGACACGCAGGAGCACTGGGACTCCGCAAGCTGTCACCTCCCAGTGGCGCTGAGCTTCGAGCATGGGGACAATTTGTTGTCCCCCACACAGGCAGGGCAGGACCTACCCCTCGGCTGTCGATGCAGGTGTCATTGCTGGTGGGACATTCACAGCCTGGACCCTCCCAGCCGCTCTCGCACACGCACGCGCCCTTGGAGCAGCGACCGCGATCTGCGAGGTGAGAGGAGGAATTACTCAGGGTTCAGCTCTGTGCTGCTCCCCTGGCCCTGTCTGCAGCTCCTCCACTTCTTGGGGGGTCTAAAGGAGCTGCAAACAGACCCCACAGCATTCTCCCTGCAAGCACAGAGTCCCCGCAGCCCATCGCTGGTCACTCAACCACCTGTGGCAGTGCCACCAGGACAGAGTGGTGGCAGAGTAACATGGAAAGACTCTCTAAGAGAATGGTTATAAATAAAATGATATTGATTAATAGAAGTATGATTAGGATGAAAAATTAGAAAGAGGTGCTATGAAATAATAGAATAATAAGAATTCTTTATAAACCATGTCACCATGCTGCTTCTCACTTTGTCCAGCCCGCTCCATGGTTGGTTTAAACCCAATCCAGCTGAGTCAACAAGAATAATAGAATTTAGAGATATAGTAATTATAGAGGAGAAGTGATTAACTTGGAGTAAGCGAATTGGGAAAGATTACAGATTTTAAAATAGACAGAAGTTAAATTATTATTATTATTATTATCATTACATAAGTTTTGTTTAAAAGTGCAAAAGTGAGCAGACAGGAAGATGATTCAAGAAGATCAGTGAATATAGTGACCAGAGTGAGACCAGCGGGACTGCAAGTTCTGAAGAGGCACTGAGACAAGATGAGAATCACAGAATCACAGACTGGTGGGGTTGGAAGTGACCTCAGGAGATCATCCAGTCCAACCCCCCATGCCAAAGCAGGTTCCCCACACCAGGTTACACAGGAAAGCATCCAGGTGGGTTTGAACATCTCCAGAGAAGAATCAGCTGAGTTTGAAGACCACTGTGGACTTTTATAGACTTTTAAATTAATGAGAAATCTGGAACTGAGGGTTCGTGGGAAAACACCAAGAACTTTGAAAAGAATATTGTGTAATGTTAAATTTAACATATATATAGAACCTGATTTTTGCAACACCTTTGCCACTCACTGAGGTGACGGCCCAACTCCGAGTTGTCAATAAAGCAAACCTAGAGTTTGCTTTGAGTTAAATTCCTTTAACACAGGGTGCAGCTGTGGGATGCTGGGGTGACAGGGCTGCTCTCACCGTTGCAGAGGAAGCCGGAGGTGCGCGGGCACTGCAGGACGTCGTACTGGCAGAAGGCCCCGTCGAAGCGTTGGGTCAGGTCCTCGGAGTAGCACTGGCACTTTCCACACAGGCACTCGCCCCGGCCCGAGCACGGCTCCACGTCCCCGGGGCGGATACAGGCTTCGTTGTTGGGGGATGATGCTGGGGAGCAGTCGCACGTGTACCCTCGCCTGATGGGGAGAAGACGGTGCTGAGAAAAGCAGGAGCAGAGCACAGGACAGCAGGGTCCTGGGCAGGATGTCCAAGGCATGAGTGTGTGTCACTGTGGGTGCCCAGACCCAGCAAGAACCCTGGGAGAAGTACAGAGCTGGACAAACTCCTTACCAGCCTGGGTGGCAAATGCACTGTCCGCAAACAAAGTCCCCGTGGAAGCTGCACTTGGGCGAGCTAAACTCCTGTTGCTGTAAGAGAAGAGAGAAGAAGCGTTGCTGAATGGGCTCAGCTGCCCCCAGGACCATCTCAGGAACCAGAAAGGCAGACACAGGAGCAAAGTTTTGCCCACAAGACCGAGCTCTGCCACAGGACAACACACCCAGCTTGGTACAGGCAGTGATGAAGACCTCCTTGGCCAGGCTGAGCTCCTCTGAGCAACAGCGAGGGGTCAATCGGGACCCACATGTGCCAACCAATGTGTTCCCACTCCAGGCTGGCCAGGAAGAGGACATCCCCCACATACCTGTTCGCAAGGACACACATCACAGATGACAGAGGCTGTGACTTTGAGGCTGTCACTCAGGGATGAGGGTTTCACATGGACAACTCCCTGCCGGTCTTTCTCAGGGAGGCTGCAGACGTGCTGCCCACCAAGGTACTCAAGCGCCTTCACACGCACTTTGAACTTGCCCTGGAAGGAAGGGACATGCCGCAGGGGTGAGCCAGCTCTGCTGGACCACGGCTTGGCTGGACTGACCCCACGTGAAGAAGGAAGGAGGGATGCAGCTGAGGGCTCAGCCCTTCACACACACCTTCCCTCTGGGGCCATCCAAGGACTTACCACTTCCCCACGGGTGATGTGGAAGGAACCAGATTCTGTCTTTTCATACATTGAGGAGGTGAACTCTGTCTTCATGGCTTTGGGGACAAAGTCAGCCCGGATGTCCATCTTGGAGCGGATGCGCTGGGTGGCAGAAGAGAACCACAACATTGATTTTCAGAGGTACACTTGCGACCATCCCATGGCCTGTCTCAGAGGGGCCGCATCCTGTCTCCTGCCTGCTCTCCTGGGCAGGAGGTGCCCACCCTCTGCCTTCCCTGGGAGTGAGAGCAAAGCCCCAGAGAGCAGCATTACCTCAAAGGCTGTGCGGAGCAGCTCCACGATGTTGGAAGAGTCCTCCTGGAGCACCCCGATCTCAGAGATGGGGAAATATTTGTGCAGCTTCTGCAGAGAGACAGAATCTCTCTAAGCCAAGGCCTTGAGAAACCTCCTCTAAACACTGAAGTGGGCTCTGCTTTGAGACCTCCAAAAGTCCCTTCCAACCTAAATTACTCTCCACCTCTGTGTTTCCACTGCTTTACAAGAAACAGACACCAACATGGGGAGACCTCTAGGATCTCAGATTCCTGCACCCAATAACACACTCTGAGACCTCCCATGACCCAGAGCAGCCCCCCAACACACTTTAGGACCCTTCCAAAGTATCAAGTTGTTGGTTTAGCACTTGGGAACAAGAGATGGGAAAACACTTTCTCCTCACAGCTGAGCTGCAGGCAGAGGAGCAATAGTCCTGGAGGAAAGGTAAATCCATGTGGCACCACTGCAATGGTCTCCTCACCTCGTAGTAGCTATAGGAATGGTTGGTGACAGCAAAGATGGGGATGATGTTGTGTTGGCCCAACAGGCGCACCAGGGTGGGCACTGAAGGATAGTCCTGCTTGGTGTCATACACGTAGGTGCCGTTGGCATCTAGGTGACACTGCTCGTCATTTCTCGCCAAGATCCCTGCCAGGACGTTGGTACCATCAGCTTCATAGTGAAAGGCAGATTCAGTGGAGAACACGAGCAGGTGAGTGCTGTCCTTCCTCCAGCCAATCTTATCCTACAGACAGTGAGGGAGAGAAGGAACCTTTATCTGTGTCCCTCAAACCCCTGCACAACACTTGCAGCCGTTGGCAGGCCAGCACTGTCAGGAATGGGAAAACCCAAGGGGCAAGATACCACCTCCACTTGGCAGCAAACACAACCAGCTACTTGGCCCTGGGAATCCAAGCCAGCAGGTCTCTGCTTCCCCCACCTGCACCCCCAATCCAGAGGATGTCTCTCAGGAGCTCAGTGCCAGGCACTTGTACGTACAGGGGACAAGCCAATGCTTTTCTGGACGTGTTTGGAGCTGTGCTCATCCCTCAGCCAAACGGCCAAGCCCAAGCAGGTTGTTTTCCAGGGAGCAGAGTTTCACCAGTCCAGGCATGAAGGGGGACAGAGCAAAGAACACACGCTGGGTGCCCAGCAAGCAGCTCTTGTGATGGGGAACAGTCACCAGAGACACACACAGATGGTCTAAGACCTCAGAAAAAATGGGAATGCAGAACAGTGTGTGGCTGGGAGGCCAAGAACTGTAGCTGAACGTATAGCCTGGGCTCCCTGGCTGTCTCCTTAGCCACCCAGCATGCTGCTCCTTTGATCATCATCCAGCATCAAGATCTACTCATTAAAAACAAAGCCCTGCCCACACAGCTCCTGCATCCCTGGCCACCATCACCTTACAAACAGCTGTCTGCAGGATGGCATCAAAGCCACCCTCAGGGGCATCCAGGTTGCCGGAGATGCGCTCTTTCCTCAGCTCCTGGCTGAAGTGGTTGATGTTGTTGGTCAGGCGGATGATGTTCTTGAAGGAGAAAGGGGAGTCAGCATTGTTCCAGGGCTCACGCAACCTAGTAGAGAAGGGGACAGCGTGGTTTTTGGAGAGGGGGAAGGAGCAAAGGGACATCTTGATGCAAGGAGAGGAAGTGTGAGGAAAGCCACTGGGGCCTGAAGATTCCCTCAAGGGAAGACATGAAGTTGAGCTGGCAAGCTATCAGCACTGAGAGGTAGAAGGGATGAGGGCAGAGATGGAGAAGACAAGATATGCAGTTGGTCATGGCAGAAAGCAGAGGAGGACACTGCTGGCAGTGGCACGGTGCTGCAGCAAGCCCTGAGCACAGGGTGGGGAGGCCAGGAGAGACATTTGCAATGAAGGGAGAGCGATGGATGGAGGCTGTCCCACCACAGACAGTGAAGATCAGGGAAACCACAGAGAGATAACAGAAGGTGCCTGCCCTCCCCTCTGCTCCCATCCTGGGGACCCATTGGCCTCACTCACTTCTCAGGTCTCATGTCTGTCTGAGGGGATGAGACTTTGTCCACAAACTTGCCAAATCCGATGGTGTAATTGGAGGTCAGGGCTTGCAGGAACTCCGCTGGGAGGAGAGGAAGGGAGGGAGGAGGAGACATGAATAAAGAGATGTCTGTGAGCTCACTGCTCCAGGGAAAGAAATCCCTCCTGGGCATCTTCTCTGCTGGTCAGGTCTTAGATAAGACCCCCACACCGTCAGCTTTTAAGCTCTTTGGGCTTGGGGCTGGGGGTTTTTTGAGGTAGAAACCTATTATCACTTTTGTTAGCCCCTTTCCAAGCCTGGAGCATCTGCAATGGCACACACCACACCTATAGATTCAAGATGTCCAAGCCACTGCATGGATCAACTCGGCAGGGCACCAGCCCCCATGCTGGGCTGAAAGGAGAGAGCATGTGGGATGGTCCCTTCAGGGCCAGGAGAGACATCCCCTCACAAAGCAGCAATAATAAGAAGTTCTAATTAAAACAGACACAGATGTCCAAGCCACTGCACGGATCAACTCGGCAGGGCAGCAGCCCCCACACTGGGCTGAAAGGAGAGAGCACGTGGGATGGTCCCTTCAGGGCCAGGAGAGACATCCCCTCACAAAGCAGCAATAATAAGAAGTTCTAATTAAAACAGACACCTCAGCCCTTTGCCAGCTGCATCCCTTTCTCGCTGGCTGGCAGAGAACTCACAGCCACGGGCAGGAGCGAGCTGCCTGCCTTCATCAGCACAGGAGCTGGCTCCCCTCTTCTCCCAGCTCTGGTCTCACCTAGGTTTTGGCCCATGCTTTTGAGGTTGTCCAGATCATCAGACATAGAGTAGGAGAAATCCATGAGGATGTAGAGATCCACAGGGCTTTCCAAAGGTTGGAAGACATCCATGTTGAAACTCATCTCCTCCCCAGCTCGCAGCCGCATGAACATGCTCTGGGGGGACACCTGGGTCCTCTGCAGGGACGTGTTGATACTGAAATTCTGTGAAGAAAGAGTGATGTGGAGGGGATGGACTCCATCTCCTGTGCAGATGCAATGAGGAGGAGGCAAGGTGCAGGGAGACACATGGGAAGTGGAAGGCAGGGGTGATCACGCTCCCTCCCATCGTGTACAGCTGGGGACCAAGGCAGCCTCCCCCATGTCTGTACGTGCTCAGCTGGGCACCTCCTCCAGACCTTGGCATTTTGCTTACAACTGTTTTGCCTGAAAAGCCACCCCAGCCCTAAGCAATCCAGGCTGGTTGCCAACAGGTTCATCAGCTAGTGAAGGCAGAACGTTGTTTTTGAGCAGTCCCTACGTAAACAGAGGGCTGGTCTTTGTGTTTTTACTGCTGAAGACTCTAGTGGAGGATGAAGGACACTGGGAATGGTGGGACCTCACAGGAGAAGCCGAGCAAGGGCTGTCTCCCCAGCACCCACCTGCTGGGTCCGCATCTCTCCCCTGGTGTACACGATGCTGGCTTCCCCGCAGCCGTACCGCAGCAAGTTCTCCCGCAAGTCACAACGAGGCTCTTCAAAGCTCTGCCAAGGGAGTAAGAACAACACTACAACCACAGAAAGCAGCAAATCCTCCGTGCGAGGGTGAAAGGAACTTGTCAGGAAGCAGATCCCTCTGCTGAGATCTTTGGGAGCAGGAGCAGAGCAGAGAGACAGAGACAAGTCTCACACAGAAGAGCCAACATCCCCCAGCAGCAGGGAAATGTGACCACCAGTGAATTACTGGGTTGTCTGAGACAAGACTCTCCCTCCATCCCTTGCACACACAGTTTCAGATCTGGCACACAGGTATTTTCTGATAAATGTTTGTATTCCTGCAAGTTTGCCCCAGAATCCCCTTCCTTCCCACTTGTCCACACCAAAGGGAACCCACATTCCAGCTCTTCCCATCCTAACCAGCTCTTTGCAGAGAGAAGCTGGAGCCAAAAGCTGACCCTACTCTCAGGTCCCTCTCCCAGCTTTCACCAAGGGTGGTGGGATTCCTGTTAGCAGGGTCAGAAGTGGAGCCCTGGTATCCCCTGCAAGGTCTCACCTCGTCGGTACAGAAGGAACAATCCTTATCCACTCGGATGCACTCGGTGCAGCTCTTTGCCCGGGACAGCACGCAGCGGTTACCTACTGGGAAAGGTCAGGGCATCAGGAATGGAGAAAGCTGAGTGAGCTGTGGGAGGGCATGCAAAAGGCTGATCCCATCCCTCAGGGAGTCGGTGAAGGTTTTGCTTGGGTAGTTGGTGGAAGCTGGTTACAAAACAGCAGTGAGGTAGGAAGAGAGGGGCCCCAAATGCTGGGGAGATAGAAAACAGGAGGAAATGCACACAGCAGGGCTTATCTGCATGGGGATCAGTGTTTCTGGAGCCCAGGAGGGGTGTGCACAGCCCAAGGGGAGACCACAGATGGACCTACCACGGCTGCACTCACTTTTGCTCCTTTGGCAGAGGCTGATGGCACAGAGCAGGGACAGGAGGAGCAGCCTGGCACACACCCGTGGCAGGACATCCATCCTCTTCCTCCTGAAACACATGGGTTGCTGCGTTGCAAAGAGCCAAGAGATGGAAACGGTCCCAGAGACAAGTGGGGCAGCTCCCACAGAGGCCCTGCCCAGCCCCGCCTGGGAGCAATCTCTGATCTCAGCACGGCAGGGCAACAAAAGCAAAACCAAGAGTGGCTCGTCCTCTGCTTGGACATCTGTGAGAGGTTCAAAGTCCCTGGCAATGCTGGGGCAGGGCAGCTGCCACACCACAGCTCCCCTGTGCCCCAGTGTCAGGGTGACTGGCTCGATGGGTCCCCTGGGGCAGTGGGGTGGGTGCAGGCAGCTGGAGCACAGTCTGATCCCAACCAGAGCCCAGCACCATCCACACGTGTGAGCACCGACCAGGTCAAGACCTTGCTTTTCCCGGCAGGTTAAGGGAAAAAAAGAGGGTAGGAAAACAAAGAGACTGTTTGCATCTCTCCCCAAAAGCAAAACAGACCCCTCCCTTTAGCTATTTCCTATCACACTAAGAGTTTCCAGGATGGTCAAACCAACAATAAATAGAAGGTGAGACCTTGGGAAATGTCAAACTTGGAGCTTTGGAGCTGTTGAATGAATCCGTGATCTCGATTTCCCGGCAGCTCCCCTCTGTCCTGTGCAGGGCAGCAGGACCCCTCACGTGGATCCAGAAGCCAAATCCTACTCAGAGTGAACCACTCTCCCTGCACCCACACGTGATGGAGAAAATTCAGTGCCATCCAGAAGTCAGCATTCAGACATGGTAAACAAAAGGGACAAAGCTGGAACTCGAGCTCCATGGCTGCTGTGACAGAGGGTGGCTCTGACTCCAGCACCCCAGCAGCACAAGCAAGAGCAGTGAAGGCAAAAGATTTGGTATAAAGACAATTTTAAAGCATCTCCTTTCTGGAAGATGCAAGTGTGAAATATAAGATGCAAACAGATTGTCTTCTAGCTTCTTGCTGCGTAAGCTTTGATTCTAAAAAAAAAATGAAAAGAACATGAAAACCACTTAAAACAGGGAAGGAAAATGGGAAGAGTTGCTGTGTGCAGTGATGTCTGAGTTCCCAGGGGGACATCCAGCACAAACCTGGTGAATTACCTACTAACAGTCTGACCTGGAGCCCATGGAACCCCTAGAAAGACCCACTCTAGTACCAACAGCTTTGGATCACACTGTATCCTGCATTGACCACTGATGGCAACGGAAACACACTGAGCTCATGAAGCTGAGCACTCGCAGAAATCATTGCAGCACAAAAGGGCTGGAACCAACACAGCATTAACCCCAGGAGATGTCTCCCTCAGTGTCTGCACTTTGTTCTCCATGACAGTCACTGGATACACAGGTAACACATGACAAGACGTTGGTATCTCATTTATCTTGTCAGCAGTGCTCAGGGAGATTAAAATAATTAAAGTAATTAAACCCCATAGCTGAAACATGAGAAATATGGAAACCTCAGGGCAACATCTCTGCCAGGGACAACCAGGGAAGGTTTATGGTTTGTCAGGACCTGGTGGCCAATATGCTGGTTTTATTTATGTATTATTATTATTACTTATGTACCATTTGACCAAGAAAATCCCTGTATTTTCCCCCCGCAGCCCCTGAGCAGCTCCCTGCAACACCGACCATCCCCAGCTCAGCCTCTTCACAGGTTTGGCTTGGGGGGTCCCACTGGCCAAGTCCCAGCTCTGGCTTTGAGGCCAGCAGTTATCCTCGTCCCTGGACATGCCCGAGACCTCCTTCAGCAGAAGTCCTCATGCTCACTGGCAAACACTGTGTCCTTCACCAACAAGACAGGCGGGTTTTGAAGTCAGGAAAATCCCTTTTTTCCCTTGCCCCGCCCCAGCAAGCAATGCCAGCTGCAGCCACTGGTGGGGAGATGCCATCAGAGCTGAGATGAAAGGGTAAGGAAGTCCTTTGAGCCCGTCAAGGGAAAATACAGCAAAAACATCCCCTGAGCACTCGGCAAATCCCATCTCCCATCACAGCAAAGGCCACGAGGAAAAGATTGAGCCTGAGGGAGCGGATTGCTCAGCTCACACACACCCATCTTCCAAGGTAGCCTCAAAGCACAGACCTTATTCATCCTCCTTTAATCACAATCAAGAAAGAGTCACCAAGGGATGGATGGACACACCCTGGGCCTTGGCTATATAAACTGCTGTCATTTCTTTTCAAGTGCTGAGATAAAAAGGCCATAAAACACAGCTCGATATGAACGTCCTGTTGTCCTGTGAGCTGCCAGCCTCCGAGGATTTAGCTGGGCAGTTGCCAGTGGGCTGGGCATTGGGGGCACAAAGCATCGCTGCTGCTGGCTACAGGAATGCAGCTCGTAGTATTGGTGCAAAAACATGTGAGTGGCCATCCCTCAATTTCAAAAGTGTCCTCTGGAAGGGACAATGCCACTTGCACTTCAGAAAAGCTGCAGGGGTTTGGTTGGATTTTCATAATGATAACAATTAAAAAAAATTGTCTAGTTGTGCAAAACCAAGGAATGAAGCAGAGCAGCTCCTGGCTGCACACAAGCATCCTACCCCATCCCAGACCATCACTCTGAGCTTGGAGAAACTGGGGCTGGAAAAAATCCCCAAAAAACAAGGATGTTCCAAATAAACTACTGAAGCAATGAGATGGAGGATAGAGTTTGGAGTGGCAGACCTTCATCACCCTGTCCCACTCCATCCCCACCCCTACAGCATTGTTCTGGGAAGGACAAGGCTGAATCTGGGCATTGCCCCAGGGTGGATGGGGGAGAAGGACCAAGAAGCAGGTTATAATGATCCATGAGCCCACGGTGGGAGCCTGGTCCCAGCTGCCTTGCAAGGGGGACACCCAGCAGGTTGGGAACACAGGAATGAGAAGGTGAAGGAGAAGCTCATCTCCTTGGCTCAGCCTTTCTTCCTTCTGGTGGGCATTGCCCTTTTTGTGGCTGCAGATCCCCCATCCTGCCGAGGGGTGCGTTGGGGCTGTGCAGGGGACTGATGCCCTGGAAAATGGGAAGCATCTGGAGGAGCATCTACTTGCCCACGTGTGCTGAAGACCATAGGGCTTGTAGTGTGCTGGGGCAGGCAGGTGGTGCTGGTCACCACAATCAGCCTCAGCATGGGGCTGATGGTCCTGAGGGAGAGCTAAAAGTGATGGAAACAAAGAAAAAAGGCAGCTGGGTGCCTCCCCCAGGGACCCCAGTCCCACTGCCCCACGAGTAGTGCAGTGACAGCCACAGCAGACTCAGTTCTCCCAGGGCAGGGCTGTGGGATCAGGGCCACAACTCTCACCCTCCATTCCCTCCCCAGGCTGCTCCCTCCCCAGCACACGCGGCAGCACAGAGCTCCCAGGGGCTGTGCTCTGGAACTGGGAAATTATTAAGCCAGACCCCCAGAAAACTATCAAAAACTTGACTTGCAAATCCAAGTGTCACTTCAACGCAAAATCACTTATGTCCTTGATTTTGTCTTCCCCATCCATCTCCCCTCCTTCCCCAGGTGTGACTCTGCAGCTGGGAGGCTCCATGCGAGCGTCACCAGTTGTTTCCAGCAAGAAGGGGGATCTCAGCTCCCAGGTTGAGCTCCAGACCCCAGATACGGCCCTCAGCATCCTCCAGCAAAGGACAAAACACAGCAGGACCCAGCCCAGGGACCCACACAGAGCTGCTGGGACCCGAGGAGTGGCCATCACCACTCTGTACTGGCCAAGGGCCGGTGGCTTCGATACCATCTCCTCCTTCTGCACCCTGGGCTTGGGCAGGGGGGAGCCCCAAGGGGCAGGCAGGAAGGTCAGGACCCTGCCTATGGGACTGTCCAAATACCAGCACAGCCCTGGGACCTTCCCCACGTGCTGCTCTGGCACATTCTCTGCTCCTTTGGCCCCACAAGACACTTTTCCTCTCCCTCCTCTCCACGGGTGCTCCTCATCTCCCTTTCCCCCACCTAACCCATGCCTGTCAGCTCCCTCGCACCAATCCTTCCATCCATTTCCATGTTCCCCATCCATTTCAGATCCACCAGCTCACAAATACCCCGACACCTGTGGCTCAGCAAAGTCCATCCTGAACTCCAACTCCCCCATGGCCTTTTCCCCCCAGGGACACCCCCTCCCCTTGCTCCCTCCTCACAGGGGGGTGCTGGCAGCTACTCATTCTGCAAAAACACCTCCATGGGCTCAGCAGGTCAGAGGCACCCCCAGCCCAGCTGACCTTGGACAGTTTCACCCACGAAAGCTTTCCCTGGGTGCCAGCTCCAAGGCACAACCACCTCTTCCCCTGGAAGCAGGTTGGACGCAGAGGGGACCCTGTGAAACCTGCAACAAATGGTCCCTGAAGGGCTCAGAGCTGCCTTACCACACTGTGGGCCCCCCACCCAAATACCTTCAGAGACAAAAACCTCCCCACTCAGCTTTGCAAAGCTCTGCTTGGTCACGAGTGTTGCCCTTCCCAGCCGGCTGAGAGGCGCGAGACCCCGTCCGACAGCCAAACCCAGAGGGAAAGGGGGGAAGAAGCAAACAGGGAGCTGAGCCCCCTCGCTTTGTTCCCCTCCTACCTATTTGCTCAAGGAGCCCTACACCTTC
>NW_010335497.1:0-16659 GCF_000700745.2 Antrostomus carolinensis
CAATCCAAACCATTCTATGATTCTATACACCAATACCAAGCAAGAGAATGAATATATGTGTGACTGGGTGGTCAGATGGGTGTGCTTATAAGTTTTGTACAACTGAAAGAATTTTCTTTGGTTACGTAACAAAATTCAGAAGTTCCCGGTTTTCAGGGTGTTAGTTTTTGTAATGGGAGTGTAAAAGATTTCTAAATTTCAAAATTTTCTCATATGAAAATGAAATCCGTTTTAAACAGCTTTAGTAAAATAATTCATTATAAATAAATACAATAGTCCAAATTAAGGGGAAAATATTCTGTATGTAGTACAATAGCTTCATCCAGTCAAATATTAGGTTTTCACATTATTAATCTCTACTCTAACAAGATTAAGTTTTTGTATGTTCTTGGTTTCACAAAATACTTCACCAGTTTTTTCTATAGTGGACAGATCAGTTTCCATCAATTGTTTATATTAGATGTTAATAAGGGGTTTTTTTGTGTAAGATGTCTCTTCACTTCTAGATTTGATCATATGGGAACCTCCTAGTCAAAAGCACAGAGTGTAATTTGAAAATATACCTAAATTTTAGCTGTCATTCATTACCATGCCCACTAATTTTGTCAGCAAAAGACATGGGAGAAAGCAGGACAAGCTAAAATGTCTGTCTTTGAAGCCAATCATCTCCTGTATATTTCACTTTGCTCTGGGATGTAAATGCCATGTTATGTAGCACATAAGAAAGCAGAAGTACAGGAAAACCTGAAAAAGAATAGCAATGCTTTATGGTTATTTCCTTTTGTGTTCTTTGTGCAGTATGACATGAAATGTTTTCAGCAGCTGTCAGCACTGTGTAAACACAACGGTCACTAATTTAGAAGGTTTTAAGCCAAGGGAAAGCACATGAATACAAATAAATATTATAATTATGAAGAAAGAACCCACTTTTTTTCTTTATCAATTTTGCCTTGACAAAAAAGCAACAGGAGTTGCCAGAGGAAAGAGTAGGAGTATCATATGCGTGTCTATATAAAAACTTCTCTTTCTTTGTCTTTCATTAAAAAATGGAAAAACAGTTTCTCTCTTTCTCATCCTTTTTTTTGTTGTTCATTTTGTCAATGCAGCCAGTTAGGAAGATCAGTCCACCAATTTAAAACACAACAGACAGGGTTATCTACATCATGGTGTTGAAATTATTGGTGGAGAATTATCACTGTGTTGAACTTTGTCAGTCACTTATGTATTTGGACTACCCTGGAATGGCTTCTGCAAAACTATTTCTAAGCATGGGTTTTTTGGGGTTGGGTTTTTTGGGGGGTTTTTGGGGTTGTCCCCCCCCCCCCGCCCCCAGTCTCAGTCTGGCTCCCTTGTTGTATTTAGCAGGCTCCAGCTCTTCTTTTACTAATATAAATCATAAAAATATTTCATACCTCTGAGGAATTGTTTTAAAGGCTTTTTTCTGAGTTTAACTTCCTGAATCTGTTCTTAATCCCTTACTAAATGTTGTTGGCAAGTATTAGCCAGTAAGATTAACTGTAATGTGAAGGCTTTTTTTTTAGTATCTGCAAATAGCTGTGAGTAATCCTCATCTAATTCACATGTACTTTTGGAACTGAAGAATAGTGTTAGAATGAAAATGAGAATATTTGAGAATTTATTTAAATAAATCTTAATTGAAAATGAATATCATTATGTAACCTTGTTATTTTAAAGCATATTTTAAATTTACACTTAAAGGAATGCAGTCAATAATAGTTCACAGAAGTAACTAAACTATGGTATTCAGAAAACATATCTGATCCTATGCATTTAAGCTTGTATCATTTATATATATATTACACATATGTAGAAGGAAGCTATTTCCTATTTTTTAGCTCAAGTAGTAACCATAGACAATTTTTTTTTATATCAGTGCTAAAAAAGTACAAATTTTTAAATTACCTCAGTGGTATCAGCAATAATAATAATTATTATTGCATTCTCTTCTAGCTGGAATAAACTAAAAGTGTTTAAAGATTAATCATTAGTAACAGTAAAAGGTAAAACAAGTAATTAAGAGCATAAAAGGTTATAGTTTATAGTTAAACTGGCCTACTCCTTCTTCAGGAGTTTGTTAATCTGAATTTATATCACTACAACTCTTTATTATCTGTTCATACAGTATTAATTACTGATAGCTTGTGGATCTGAAACATACAAAAGTAATTTAAAAAAACCAAAAGAGATTAGCTATTAACTATTTATTTCTCCACTGTGCTTGGTTATGGCCCAAGGGAAGCCAAAATCTAATATATTTTCAATGTTTCCATTATTTGGGATCTAAATTTTTCAAGAATAAGTTGAAAGCTTTTTAAGTACCTGGGCTAATGGTCCCTACTTTGCCCTCAAATTTAAATGAGACTTACATCTAATCAACATTCAAAATTTTGATCCTTTCTGTTACAGAAAGAATTTGTAATGACATGGTCATTCAGTTTCTTTTCCCGAGGATATCAGTTAAGCACCTTTTACCAGATTCAGAACTCATGTAATACTGTATGGGAATTTGAGACTGTGAAATGAATGCCAGACAGCAAAGCAGCGTGACTGTCTGAGGCATGATCTTTGCTGACTTACACTTTCTGTAGTCATTTACTGTTGTGCAAAGTGGATACGGATTGCTAACAAACCAGATTTTTCCAACAAAGTTTCTATGAACTAAGTACAAAACATAAAAGTGACTATATCAGGCATCAGGGAATGTTGCTAAGTGACCAGCTAGAACATTTGCTTAAGCATTGTACAGAGATATGGAAATCAAACTGTGCACACAGTGCTGTTGTTCAGGTTTACTGTCCACAGTTCGATACTTTACTTTCTAGTGAAGAGTTCAAGCGAAACATTGGAATTCCTCAGAGATATATTGATTCAGTGATATAGAGATTCAGCCCGCCACTTGGAGCAAATTGTTACATGAGTTAATTAGAAGTAAGGGTTTTAAATGGGATCACTTGTAGGTTGTTTTATACTCTATAAACTGGATTGTGTGCATATATACTTCAAAATCACTGTGTTCTACTTAGTTGAATTACATAGCTATGTTAGAATACATAAGGAAATTCTAAAATAGCTAGCCCTACTACACAGAAGAATCATATCCATTGGATGTTTTTGAAAATTCAATATTGTCTCTTTCATCTAAATCTGTACTATTAAAATGAGACTGAGTACTGTTTGTAGATACTGATTTGTATCTATAATAAAGATGTGATCAAACATCAATAACTGCAGTGTGGGAGAAAAGCAGCAAATTCTCTATTTTTGAATGACTGTTCACAGTACTTCTGGATCCATTTGTAGATTTATATCACATCTTTGTGCAGTGATATATAGAACCATTTTCAAACCACTAATATAAATCCAGATCAAGATACTAATCAGAGGAAAAAGTAATCTGTATGTATTGGACATTCACAAGTATTAAAAACTATCTTGAGTAAAAAAAACCTCAAATATTTTAAAATATTGAGTAGAATAGCTTTTTGTACAGATTAGCAACACTAGTAGCACTATTTTTGCAGGAATACTGTTAACACAAACCTATTTCACTTTTGTCCACTAGGTGGTCATTGTATGTCCTTGTAGTGAGTAGATTTAACACAACCAATGTATTTCTTTACCAAAACTATTTTTTTTCCAAGTCACATTACATTAACTGAATATTCTTGTCAAGAAATATTTTGTCTCACCATGTGCCAGAATAGAACTGTTAACTTGAGTGTGATTCCTAGAAACATTAAATATTGATGGTATTCTGGTATGTAAAAAAGGCTGAGTATGGCCACTCAGAAATACCGCAGAAGCTTTGAAATTATAGCTCTGGAGTTCCAGCCTCACATCTCTTACTCAGTCACTTGTAAGATCGAGCATGTTATTTTACAGAGTATGGTCCCAGTTAAGTCTCTAACAATACAGTATAATCTTATCGACCTGAAAATTCCTGTAATGTAAAAAATCCTTAGAAATGAGACAGAGATTATACAATTTTCCTTAGGAAAAGGACAGAGCCAAAGTCATTCTGGAATAAACATTCATTGGTTCCTTTCTCCCTGAGGGTTATTAACAGATGCCAATCCTAACACTTTCCAGGTCAATCCTTACCCAGTTTTCCCTTTTCACAGCAGCTTGAATTCTCCAGTTTGTAACCTATGAGTTCCTCTTGCTTATTTCCAAAAAGACTTCAACATCTACATCATACTGTGGATTCCTCTGCTGTCTGGGACAAAATTCCACCTTATCTTTCTTTGAATATATATTATTTTAAGTAAAAGAAAATAATCACTTTTTCTCACCTAGCTAGAAAGTGTAACATTTCAGTACTTAAAGAAAAATTTTCTGTCATGTCACACCTCAGAAAAACTCTCTGATCTGAAAAAATATTTGATGATTTTGAGATTCATAGACCAAAAATAGTAAGCAACATTTACTGTACATTCTTTCCTCTGTATGAAGTAATTTTCCTAAATCATTTGCTACCTTTTAAAATCTTGCCCTAGATCCCTGCTATTAAAAACGTACCTACCTAAGAGATGAGCACCTATAAGTTCATGCAATCTCATACTTATTTATTTGACATGTCTGTACACTTGAATTAAAGAATGCTCTGCATATGAAGACTATTTAATATTTTTTTCTTCATTATAAAGGAGTGACTAACTGCATTTTCTTAAAAAGTCTGGTGGTATTTCTTTCTACTAGCCTCCTTTTGCTTTGACTGTAGACTTTGTCCCTACCAGTGCACCTTAGTCAAAACTATTTGCATGCATCTCCAAAGGAGATATGGCCTTATAGTTGACAATTGGATGGATAGCTGAGAGCTGAAGAATTAATACTTACTTCAGTCACCAGGGCTAAGTTAGGGATGTTCTAGTTAAGAACCAATCTCTTATTTTGCAACTTTGTATTCAGTATGCTTATATAATGACATCTATTCATCTGAAAGCTCTCCAATTCTCTCACTTTTTATTTATGTGTCTTTATATAACTGCAGATGAACAGCAGCTAATCAGAAATATCTGTGTCTGCTTATGTTTACATCTAACGCCATGTTTTTTCACTTGTTAAGAAAAGATGAAACTTGTTGCAACCAATAGCTCTCTTAAAAACAAACAAACAAACAGACAAATAAACAAATAAATAAAAGGAAAAAATATGGAAAAAGCTTTCATCATCTGACCTAATTTAATAAATTTAAGGAATTATAAATGGATGAATTAAAGTATATATGTTCAAAGACGAAATCAAGAAACCTTTGTCATCCATATCTGCATGCTCCTATCTTTCTTTCCAGGAAAATATTAAGCATTCTGAGATGATTTATAAATCACAGTTAATTTTATTAACTAAATTCTTTAGTGGGAAACTGAAGAGTGTGGGAAACTATATTAGAGAAGATCCTGTAATAGTCTTTTCATTTCCTCTCTTCAGTGAGAAGTGCATTTTATGGTATCATACTCTGCCCTTATTCATATTGAGGAGTGCCTTACTCCACAGGCATTGCTGAAATCAATAGTTATGAACATGTTATAGGTTAAAAGTCTATTTAATTAAAATAGGATTTGGACATAAATATCTACTCTTTCAAGATATTTATTTGGTAAATATTTAAAACTAGAAAAAATACTTGAGGAAATAACAAAGCTAGAAACTCAATTCAGCTTTTTTAAGTGTTTCTTGAACAACTTTGGCCTGCAAAAAAAAAAGTCCTAGGACTACAATAAGAAGTCACATACAGAAAGAGCACCTCAGACACTCTTATAGGAGTAGGATACTTTAATGGAGAGAGATTCCTGGTTGAGCTGCCGTCATGCCTGCTACCAGCTCTAGCCTGTAGAACTGAGAATCTGCACAGTCCCACAAACATGGGATTTGGGTTTATGTGCTTTCTGTTTGTGATGAAGTTTTGGTAGGAGAGGGGCAGCAAGTGTAGCCTCGTTGAGAAGAGGTCAGGGGCTGCCCTGTGCCAGACTTTCAGTTCTACCTGTCTCCAATGGACCCATCATAGGACATCACTGAGTGTGGTCCCTCTGTTAAAACGTATTTAAGAAAGATCAAAAATGCTAGAGGGGCAGAGAAGTGAGGAAAAAAAAGTGAGAAATCAGTACAAGCATCCAGGTCAGAGAAAAATGAGTAAGAGGGGGTACTGAAGGCACTGGGGGCAGAGATTCCCCTGCAGCCCATGGAGAGAACCATATCGGAGCAGACATTGTCAGTGCAGCCCATGGAGAATCCCATGTTGGAGCAGCTGGATATTTCCTGAAGGAACTTTAGCCCATAGACAGCCCATGCTGGAGCAGATTTTTTCCTGAAGGACCATGGAGAGGACCCACACTGGAACAGGGGAAAAGTGTAAGGAGGAAGGAGCAGCAGAGAAGAACTGTTGTGTACTAACCATAACCCTCATGCCCCATCTCCTCTGCACTGCTCAGAGGGTACTGGGTAGAGGAACTGGGAATGAAGGAGTGAACTGGAGCCTGGAAAAATAGGAGGGTGAGGGGAAAAGTTTTCTTGTAATTTCTGGATTTGTTTATCACCATCCAAATCTATTTTAATTGGCAATCAAATAATATTTTCCATATCAAGTCTGTTTTGCCTGAGATGGCAAATGGTAAGTGATCTCCTTGTCTTTATTTCATTATCAAGCTTTTTCATCTTTTTTTTCCCACCTGCCTGTTGAGGAGGGGTAGTAACTGAGCAACTGGGTAGTTGTCTGTATTAACTTACCAGAGATTACCATTTGCTTGACACAATTCAAAAACATCATTTGACAATATCAGCTTGTTCATTCTACTTTTAGGGCCTTCTAAAAATGCTGACACAACTTAAAGTATGTAAATAATTTCATTGGAAGCAGCTTGCAATATTTATATACTGTAAATCACAAAGCTTTTACAGCACTTTTTTTAAACTAGGCCTTAACTGAAAAATCAGGTCACTATCAGAAAGTTAAAAAACCTGTTCAGAGCCAATCTTTGTTTTCAGCTTCAATCTGCTCATGAAAGCAGATTTCAGATGAATACAAAGAATTAAAAAATTACCAGAGTTAATTTTAAGAGACTGTTGAAAAGGGCTTCAGTCTAAAATCAGAAATTTAGCCTAAGCAGAGGTTTTAAATTGGCACTTTTTATTTTAAGACTGAATCCTATCTGGAACAAAGACTGCTTATATAGACGTTGCAGAAGAATATCTATGGGTCTTTATATATTTGATATATCAGATATTTAGACACTTAGATGCTTTCCTTCTCATATTTTAATTTATACTTTCATTTCACATTTTTAAAATGCATGTTTATTAAAAAAAAAAAACCACTACTCAGCAATGTAGTATATATCACTAACAAGATCAAACAGCATAAAAGAAGAAATACAAGGAAATGATTTAGTGTGGATCATATTTGAGGTACAGCAGCCTTCCTTAGATAAAAAGCCTGTATAGTTATCTGAGTTCTAAAGACTGACAGTACTATTTCAGTAAAGTTTATTGTTCATACTAGACCATTACAAAATGTAGTAAGAGATAGAACAAATTTGATTTTGAAGTTGACTTTTTGTGCTTAGAGCATGTGATGAGGGACAATGTTGTGACAGCTCAAGCTTACTCAAGCTTAATGACTGATCTAAATTGGAGCTTGGAGATAAAAGAATTTCTTTAGTGATGCCTCAGTTGTCATTGATTGCTATGAGCAATTTTAAAGCTATTCAAGATGAGAATTGCCAGCTTGGTTCTGGAGGAGAAAGTGGTGCATAAGATTG
The DNA here is from genome assembly GCF_000700745.2 of Antrostomus carolinensis. Lineage (NCBI taxonomy): Eukaryota > Metazoa > Chordata > Aves > Caprimulgiformes > Caprimulgidae > Antrostomus > Antrostomus carolinensis. Next base: position 7,776 of record NW_010335497.1, read on the forward strand.
GAAGCTGGTGCAAATGCTACTGCAATAAAAAAGAAAAAAAAAAAAAAAAAGAAAAAAAGGAAAATGTTTATATTGCTTGTATATGTAGCTGATAATCACAACTACATATAGCTTTATACATCATCAGGGAAAGACAGTGAATCTACAGAGTACAATGCAAGCAGTAGCTGTAACAGGAAAGACAACAATGAAAGGCTGGGCACATTATATCAGCAGCAGCAATATGACTGAAAACAAAATGTTCTAGGCTAAAGACATGAAAGAAGTTAAGGGCAGAGCAGAAGTTACTCTTCTGAATGTTGATCTAGGAAAGTATTTACCTCTGAGAAAATTACCCCTATTCTTGCACATAGCATAACATGTTTTCCATCTAAAGTACTATGATTAGAACAGCAAGTATTTAAGCCATAACAGTGATAGGGCAAGATAAAATCATACACAGTCATGGCTGCCTACGTGTGGGGAGGATCTTTTATACCATCAGTTTGCCTGGTAGGTGTCAGATCATAATAAGGACAGACAGTTTGGGTGATAAAGGGCTATAACTACCCTGTTCTTTCAGAAGTTTTGAGAGCAGCAATACTGAGTGTATCTTCAGTATTGCTGTGTCTTCTGAAAAACTGACTTCAAACCCAGAAAGCTGCCTCTTGAGCAGTGTATTCAGAGCCAACACACATAACTTAAGCACAGGGGTTTCACGCAGCAAAGAACATCCTCCAGCAATATCTGGGTCTCACTGAGGCTTACTGTCTTGTTCAGAGAGCAAATTTGGTTTTCAGATGATCTTCAGAGCAGCCTTCAAAAGACAACGTGAAGTTGTCTTTTGTGCTAATGTAAGTGTACTGCCTACTTACAGAGTCATGGATAGTGACTGTGAGCAAAATTTTATTGCAGAAAATGGTTTGCTGATTAAGAGTCCTACCTTGTAACTGAGAAAAGGACTAGCCAGCATGGGCTTATTTCTCATAATTTTATTAGCTCTGAGATCAAATGTAGGCTTTGTTAATATTTTCAGGCTTGAAAGATACCACATCACAATTTTAAGGAACCTTATTAACTGCAGTTTATTTTAATTTATATATTTATTCTATTTTATATTCTTTTCATTAATTCATGTAAGTAACACTATATATTACGTATAAACATCTACAACTGAAAATTCCACCGCCATATGTTTTATCTTTGTGGACAATAAATTGGTGTGTTTATATTATTTGGAGATTTCTGCAGAAAGTTTTTAAAATACAAACAAAATATTTTTCTGTCATACTTATTACAAAGTAATCACTTTTTTCTCTTCTAAAAACTCTGATGAATTTTCACTGATATTTTTCCTCTATCCAAATGAGTTTTCTCAAATGGATAAGTTAAAATACATCATTCTATTGCTTCTTTTTTCATCCTGAGATAGTGTGCTCATTTTTTATACAGCAAATTTCAACAAAAAGCCTTAAAAAAAGAAATAATTTCTCTTTATTATTATAGCTAGGAATATCCATTTATTAAAAATAAATAGGAAATACTGATTGGGGATGCCAGAATTGAAAAGCAAGTAATATCTATTGAGATTACCATAAATTCTGTATCTGACAAGTTTTTATTTTCTGAATCAGGTGCATTTTACTTTCATAAGTATACTAAGAAATTTTTATATTCATCCACTGGGACCAAAAAAGTGTAAGAAAAAAAACCCTGCAGCTATGAGAATAATTTATAATGATTTTGCAAAAGCATGTCCTACATTTATGAATAAAAATATGGTTTGTAATCCAGATAAATTACTCCTATAATAACCAGTGGCTGGTTTTCTTCCTTTATTCTTATGATGAATATAGATCACACTTTCCTAGAATCAGAAGATATACACATATTTTAATTGTGACCTGTCAAAATACGCAAAACTTCTCCAAAGTTATAAATCTTACAATATCTTACATGCATACGATTCACAAAGTACAGCATAGCAAAATGCAGTTATAGAGACAGCACAACATAATACGTTTATCCAGATGTTCTCTCTTATCCATTAAGGATTTAATTAGCAATAAATAAATAAAAAATAGTTCCTTTCCTAGTATGAAGAACAAGAATAATGTTCACAAAACAGAATAAATCCACTTGAAAAAGTGATGGAAATAGTAATATATGTTCTTATCACATCATGAGGCTAATACAATTTGTTATGCTAAATTTAACTTGAATGTTTCTCATTTATTCTAATTAAATAACACTTGAAAAAGTGTATGCCAAATAACAAGTAATTTATGTAGTTTGAAGGGAAAAAGATGTTTTCTGTATAATTGCACTGTCTTCTTAACCCCACCTCTGCTCTCTCTCATTCACTTTTTTTTTTAACATTTGTGAGGATTAAACTGATGTTTACAGTTGTGGAGAATTGTAATGCCTTAGGAAAAATGCAAACTTCAGATTTGATCCTGAGCCATGTGAAAGCTATTTTGGCACCTCCCATTGACTTCAGCAATATTTGCCATTGATATATTGTTTCTTCCTGTTGATGCTGATTTCAGAAAAAAAAACCAAAGTATAATTCAAGCTGTGTGATTTTCTATAAGTTTGTTATTTATCAAAGAGCACAGTATGGTAGAACTATTCTATTTTACACAGGTATTTGCACATCAAAGTAATCACTGTGAGCTGCTGGTAGGGTAGTAAGAAACAGGACTAGACATTTTTCCTGTTTGTTTTCTCTTTCTCTTGTCTATGGGAAGAGTGACTTGTTTCTTTTTTATTTTCTTTATTTAAGTCACTTTAACTGAATTGGAAAATACTGACTGCAGTGCACCTTGCAGTTGAGCTGTCCTCAATTCTCTGAGGAAATAATACCTTAATCCAGGCCTGTCCCACAAAGATATGCTTTGTCCTTACCACAGTGTATGTCACAGGAAAATGTAGATGTTGAAAACTCCAAGCACTCTTTTTATATATTGGTCCTTGGTTTTGAAATCTATGTAAAGTCAGTGCTGGGAAAGAAGGTAAGCTTTATATTGTCTTTGTGGACCACCACCAGGAAAAAAAACTACGACCCTCCTGCCGTGATGTAAGGACTGTTTGTGTTCACCCTGCTTTCATCACAGTAGCCATACTACCTGACAGTTGGCTTTGATCTCCTCTGTTCCTCATGTAATGCCTTGTGATCTAAGTATTTTTGTGTGAAGAAGGAAGGAGACTCAGGAGCAAACTAACATATGTGCAGTGTGGAAATTCAGGGTGGTTAGGGCCTGAAATAAAGCAGGAAATAAAACTGAGGATATGTGAAATTCTATTACTTGAAGCACTCACTGAAGTTAAAATTTTCCAAATACACTGTGTATCTCCAGGCCAGCCAAGAGGTGGTGAAGACATGAATGAAATAAAGGCAAATTGTTTTCTTCCAGAACGAAGCATTGTGTATTTGTGGGTGCTATGGTAGAATAGCTCAGCATCAACAGGGAAGTCCACCTACAGTACTCCTAAACTACTAAAAGTCTATGAGGGATCTTATCTTTATTCAGTCTGTATTACTAGTACCCAGGCCAGGACTGGTTAATTCAAGTAGCGCTGATCATGGTGGCAGATCCAGAACAAATCTGTGGTAGGCCCCAGACAAATATTTATACATTTTTTGTCTCTCTGATAGCAAACATAAATAGACAAACGAGCCTATAAGCCTATATTTCAAATCACAAATTTACATATCTGACATCATTAAAATCGATAAATTGTAACAAGATTGTAAAATCCTCCTTCAAGGTGTTCTGTCCCTTATAAGATGAGAATTATTTCTGAGGGTTACTGTTACCATGAAATAATACAAACTTCTGCAAATTTCAAGCAAGAAAAGATTATCTAAAAGCAGGCAAATATTTTTTGGCATTTCCAAGTGTTCGAACACTTGTTCATTTGTTTATAAGATTCAAAATTCTAATAAAGAAAACATAATACTTCTATGGCTGGACTTTATTTAAATATCATGTGACCTTAAGCTTTTTTTAAGCATACATACTACTTAAGAACATCTTACAATACCAAATGTTGAGCTATTCATTAAATTAAAAATAAGAACCTACCCACACTTGCATTTTCTAAAATGAGTTAAGATGTAATATATCTTAGTCTAGTACAACGGATACATAAAACACTGAATAATCTAAGTACCAGCAGTCTAAAAGGGCTGTCTTTTTTTTTTCTTCTTTCATTTCCAATCACATTCTAAAAGAAAATTCAAACATAGAGAAAATTATTTAATAAGTCAACAACAATGCTGGCAAAATTCTAAGGCAAATAAAACTAAAAAACAGTAGTTTTATAATAATTCTGCTTCCTTTATGTAGTCTACATCATACCTATCCCCTTTCAGCAGCTGCTCTTATACAAGTTTTAGTATGAGAAGGAAAAGTAGATCCTGCAGAGCTGTTGTATTTCCCCTGCAAACTTGGTCAAGGAAGTAGACTGGCAATAAGTGGACTCTCATCTTTTGAACGTGCTAGTCTGTATAACCTTACTGACTCATCAAGAAACACTTGCTGTGCCATGAAAAATGAAGGTGTATCACACTGCCTCCCCGCTGCAGTGAGGGAAGAAAGAGAAGAACTGAATCTCTGCGGGGAAAGTGAGGCACAGGGTTTGCAAAAAAATTATAAATTATTTTTCCCTTTTCCGTATTTTTTCTTACAAGTTAAAGCTTATCTCCCTGGGCTCCTTATTTAGTCAATGGAGGAATATATGGTCCTTCAGAGACCTATTCAGAGCATCTAAGTCAGAACTTGAGTATCTCACTAAGCCAGATGCTGTGAGCATCCTGCTGAGCAACAATCCTCCTGCCAGCAGCAATATATTGTGTTGATCTTTGTCCAGACTAGATTGTGTGCTCATAACTAAGGCCCCCTTAGATACTGTTCATTCCTTTTTTTTCCCCAAGTATCATATGTCATTGCTTAAGAAGGTAGGAGTGAAATCATATTTCAAGGCCTTATCAGCTGGCCGATCCAGTGACCTGTTCTTGTCCTTCCACATTCTGCATACGTGCTTATTCTGTCTCCGGCCTCCTACATCTCTTAGCTATCTCATTTCTGGTTAATGTTTTGCTCCCCAGACCCTCTACTAGACAGTTGTATTAGTTTACAAGTGCACCCCACTTTGTCTTATAGGAGAAAAAAGAATTGAACATGGAGCTCTACAAACTTGATTTTTTTCATTTTCTGTACCTTCTTAAAAAGCAATACTAAAAAAAAAATAAAAATGGGTCTTTTAGTTTAACTTACTCTTGGCCTTTCCAAGGAACTTATAGCACTGCCCATAACAATTCGTTCTGTGTTATAACTTACGGTACACAGCTGTTTTATTTCTGGTTTTGAGTGACAAATAGTGGGTCAGCCACTTTCTAAGGCATACAGTTCACCATGATATTCTGCAGTATAAATAATAGTGCACATCAGGCCTTGTCCTGCAATTTTCACAGATCAAAAATTTCCATACATATTAATACATATTTTGGATGTGTGAGAAGTGAAGGATTTAGTTTCTCAGGTAAATGATATAAGCACCACTTTTTCTGCTACTTTCAAGGTTATAGGAACTCTCCCATTTTAGGTTTCCATTGAGGCAAAACAGATGACTGCTAATTTGCAGTTTTCAAAGTGGAAAGTAAAAGGGTTTTTTAAGTACCATTTATTTAAAGCACTGAGATTGGACTGAATGCTATTCTTAAATTAGTTCTTAATTTAATAGACAGTTCCTGAGGAAGGGTTTAAAAGAATAAAAAGATGAATTATTAGCTGAGAAATAGAACATAGAAAAAAAATAGGAACTGAATAAACACCTAAAGATGTGGACTTATGATTGTACTATATGTGGACTTTCTTATTTCTAATTTTGATTTAAAGCTAGAAAGATAACTTTTTAGGTATAGCTAAATAAAAGGAATAGAATTGGTGCTAATATACTCAGAAGTATTTTATTGCAGACAAAGATACAACTGCAAAAACAATCTGGTCCTGGATATATAACAATTCAGGAATTAGCATATATAGAAAGTCAAAGAAACCATTAGTTCAACATAGTGCAATATGTAGGGTACAAAGTAAATTTTATAAGCCCCACAACAAATGTTGGTTTGGAAAAACTAAAAGAATGGACAGGGCAAATTATAAGAGAAAGAAGATTCAGTTAAGTAGATTAGCAGGCATTATAAGTGAAACTGTTAGTCTTAAAACTTTGTTTTTTCTCAAGTTTAACCTATTGTAAACATCTTCAATTTGGGGCTAAAATTCTAAAATATAGTGTGAAGCCAAATAGAATAAAGCTACTGAAATACATTCTGAATAATTAAGCTGGTGGTAGAAATAAAATCTCCTGTACTCAGTAAAGTACAAATGGAAAATAACAGATGCTCAGAAACTACTTTTTTTGTAGAGAAAAGTGCTATATAGGATGCATTTACAACAGAAATTAGTCTGTGTGCAATAGATTTCAAGGTGGCTCAAAATTTATTTAGTCCCATACTTCATCCCTGGTCCAGTGAAGTCAATTGGAGCTTTGCCCTTGAGTTTGACAGTGGCAAGCTAAGACTAAGTTTATAACTTTATATTGTAGATGGCATTATAGCTTATTTACTCACTGTCTACCAGCAAAATCAACACTGATGCCAGTAGGCATTCTTAAATTAAATAATTGCTTTCCATGGAGAAAAAATTTTGTTGTTTCCTTAAATGTGACAAGCACTTGGATGTTTTGCCACTTTGTCTTTATTTATATGTTCCTAAGATGCCCTGAATAAAATTGAACAGCTTGGCGAACTGGAGTAGCTCAGAATATCTATTTTACTTTGATTTCCTATCAAAAATATCTACCAACACACTTTTCAGGGATTTAAGTATAAAACCCTTGCTGGAGTTTCACCTAATATTCTAGACACTCAAAAATTGCAAAATTAATGTTTATACAGAAACATATCTCTTCTGTGTGTGTGCATGTGCATTCCTAAAAAATATTTGTGCCTTCAAATATATAGATTTTTGCTGTATGAAATGTATAATTTTTAAAACACTTCTAAAATATGTATCATAGCAGTGTTTCTCCACCTTTTTCAATCACACCTTGCTATCACTATCTTCTGCTGCAGCCCCAGAGTTCATTACTGCTTCCTTACTTTCTCCCTTTATTTCTTTGCCTCACACTGTTGCCAGCAGCTTGAGCAATGTTGGCTAAATGCCCAAACCAATAATCTAAGTTGAATTCTGCTGTCTTAGTCTAAAGTTTATAGGGATGTCTCAGCACCATGCTCCTTAGAGCTCATGGTTCCCTATAAGCCTAGTACAGAGTGAGTCAGAGAATCTATCACAGAGCCAGGAACGATTGAGGAGAGATTATTACCTGGGCTCCAAACCATGCTGTTTCTTGTCTGGAACATAATTGCACTTCATTACTGACACAGATCACACTGTTTAAAGATCAGGACTGCTTAAAATGATGCAGTAAAAAACTGACCGTTTTCTTTTCTTGAATTCTTGAATAACTCAGCCACAGTAAAGTTACCATAAATTGTAACTATATACAAAGATGTTGTAAGCATTTTATTTTTTACATTAAATATAAAATATTTAAATAAATAAGCTGTACATTAATTTTACTGTCAAGATTTTTCATAATTTCCTTAGTATTCTTGTGTACTGAAAAATGTGAAGAAGTGAAAACACTTAAAGAATGTAAATACAATGTTCAGGGTAGTGTCATTTGGATTATTTAGCAGATTCAGACATACCACTATAGTATATAAAAGCATCTGACCTCTTAACTTTGAATTTGCTTCTGTCTCAGTAAGCATGAAGCATTATTTTTGCTTAATCTTTGTTATATTCCTCAGAAGTAACTAAAAAGCAACCCTTACCCTTAAATTACTCTATGTACTGCTTTCCTTCACTTGCAAAAATTTATTTGATAAATCCTCCAAGTGCTGTCTCAGTGCTCCAAAGCAGAACACTCTAAAAGATAAAAAACATGAACAGCATCTCAAACAATGTGTATTGTGTCAAGGCCTTGCACTCTGAAATTTTGTATTGTAACAGTGACTACTATGTAACTCAGCCTATCTGTTCATTCAAAGAAGGTACTGCAGAACTACAGGGTAAGACAGGGCCACTGATAAGCAGGTTTGGGTTTTTTTGTTTTTTTTGGGTTTTTTTTGTTTTTTTTTTTAACAAATTGAACCTTTCTGTACAGGAAAGCTAACTTAAAATGTATTAAAATTATATTCTACATTTCAAATAATGCGAGATCAAAATTAATCATTAAGATTCTTGGTTTTATTCTTTATTTCCAGTTACAATAAAGAAGAGGGAGGAAGATACAGTGGAATTGAAAAGTTGGAGCAGAAAAGCCCTTGATAAAATTGCACCATTATTTTACTAAGAGGGCAAGAGATTTGAATTCTCCCATGGAAGAATTAAGTTGAGCTACTAAAGGTGTATGAATTTCCTCTCCTCACTAAAGGACCAAATGGGATGGGTGATGTTTGCCAGGCTGACACGGAATTCTGTCTGAGGTACCAGACTTCCATTGTGTTTTGGATCTCCTGGTGACGGTCGCAGTGGATGCTGAGGAAATGTGTTTCCATATGGCGTGATAGATGGAAAGAGCCTCACCCTGTCCACTTTCAGACATCCACGAGTGTTTGGTTGTCCTCCAAAACCATGATTAGTAAGAAAACACTCACCTTTCTTAAAGGTAGATATAGTCCCAAGTTTCAGTATATGTAGATATAATCCAAAAGAGTTCATTGCCCAGGAATCCCCTTCCAGTAACACAGTAGGACAGCAACTGCACTTAGCAACAACAAGTTGTAATCAAAGGAGAGCTGTTTATATCAGTCCATGAAATAGACTGGCAT